>NC_067137.1:124981374-125091374 GCF_903995435.1 Acomys russatus
AACAACTTAAAGAATGGTCTGTTTTGGCTTATAGTTCCATAGGGCTAAATGCCCATAATGGCAACAAGCAACTGGAGAAGGAAGGGTAAAAAAATCACATCTCAACCACACACAAGAAGCATAGAGTGAGAAATGGACATGGAGGCCAGGCTATATAAATCCTCAAGGCCCAATCCTAGTAATGTACTTCATCATTTCTTCTTAAAAGCACCACCAACATGGGATCAAATATTTATTTAAAGACTTGATGTTGTTATGAACGTTTTTATGATATTTCTAATTCCCCCCAAAAATGCACAGTGGACAGACAGAACTAACATTGTCTAGGTTCTAAGTCTGTTAGCACTAAGACTTCTTTCTGATAATTGATATTGAGCCTACTTTTAGTTTTTGTAATGGTATTATTTTAAAGGACATCAATTAATATTTGTAGGACATGTCCTAAAATATAAAAATCTCTCCCAAATCAGCTTGAAGAACTCTTAAGAGAACGATGCCCAATTTCCCTTAAGAGCAGTTGGGTAGGTTTTCAGTTGCTTTCTTGAGTGATAGATGTTTATTTTCATTGGGAGTTGGCTGTGTTATTATGGGTCTTATTTAGACTGAAAACAAGGTTGGATTTAGGTATGTTTCTCTTTTCTTTTATCTTCCATCCTTAGGCTAAGAGATAGGGGTTGAAAAGAAAGAAGGGGGAATATCGAAATATATAGGAAAGATAGAACAGAAAGTAGATTAGTAAATCCACTCCTCAACTTAATTCTTTAATTGTCACTTACAAGGTCATTTTTAATTCACTGGTATATAATTTTGTATATAGATGCAAAATAAGTTTAGTTTTAGATACAGTGGTATAGAATTCAAATGTAATATTTTTCTTCACATACATTATATATTTTTCTACTTTAATATGAGGTACTGTACCCATATAGCTCAATTATAATACAAGCTTTACTTCCAATACTTTGAAAGTGCTATCGCAGGCTCTTTAGGGTAAGTAAGCTATACAAGTTAATTTTTAGTTGATCAAATCATGGTCATATCAATTACTAGTCTATTTTTGTCATAAGAATACTCATCTTATGTGTAACAGATAGATATGATTCTATATAAAGATAAGGTAAAATAGTTAGATAAGGTCTTCAAAAACCTCAGAGACATAGACAATATGGCATTTTAAAATGTTTTTATTATTTTAAAGATTTATTGACATTGAGACAGGTTAACTCCTGGCAACACCCAGCCTATCTCAAAGAGGATGATGAGCATCAAAGAACTCCTTGTGGAGATGGCTTCAAATGTGGCAAACAAGCCACTGGCCAAAATGTCCTTATTTCTACCACAGACAGAATTTTGCCTAAAAATAGAAAGCTTGGATGCAAGCAGAGTTGAGACAGGGTAAGAAAGTCCTCAATAGTTCCTGCCTCACAAATATATCTGTCAGACATATTGGACCAGAAGGCTGAAGATGACGTTCCAACTTTATAGAGAGCTTTGAGTGGCTATTCAGGTAGCAAACTGTCTCTGTCACCTTCTCATTTGGAAAGCTACTCACCTGCACTCCCGGCATACTCAGGTAATCAAGTTTATTCCTTCTCAGTGCTCTGATGGAGTTAAAGACCAGATAGTTTAGTTTTATAATTAAGCTTAGTTGTTTAGGGCTTACAGTGTTTTTCAGTCTAGATAGATGTTTTAAGTTGATAATGACAAAATTTGATAGAGATTGATTTACATTCAGAATTTTAGATGCACAAAGATAGGAAAGATGTTTTCTTCAAGGCTGCCAAATACAAATAGCCAAAACACTAAGAATGTAACATTTATATAATTTCTGATTGTGTCATGGTTTGTCTCACTGTAGGTAGTTTATTGTACATATGTGTAATAATGTGAATATATGTGTAAAAATAAAAAATATATTTAATAAAAAATATATAAAAACTCTATGTGGATGCAAATTACACAATCATATACAATAAAGACTATAATAATTATCTTACTGGATAATTTAGTTACAAATAATGTTATGGTCTTCAGATGTGCTAAATCTGGCATTAGATAGTCAGAAGTCTCAATTCATCAGTACATCTACACATTGATAAACTCTTGACTAATTTACAATCACAACAATACTGTCTTAGAACATTGCAGGAACATAACATACCTTCCGTTTCATCAGCTATAAATTACATGGAGCCACACGTAGATCTATGAACTCTAATTCTTTGAAAATTGAGCCTCCAGCCATAGAGTAAACTGCTTACAAATAGAATATTAGTATATCTCATAGGATTCTATGCCAACTCCATATCAGAATTATTCCACCATTATCTTCTATACCCTAACAAGTGGTCATTTATACTTACACTAAACATTTTGAGTAAAAGGAAACTTATTTACTGTAAGAGAGAGCCCAAGCTACTGTGTGGTCAAATCTAGATTTTAGAATTCATTAGAAATTAGTTGAAATCTTTTTTTTAGAATGCAACAGCTGTAATTTATTATTATTATAACACAGAACAGAAAATGCTATTTATAATTTGTTTATAAAAGAATAAAAATTATTATATGATGGACAGCAGACTTCTCATTTATTTTTGTAAGCATCCCATCATTGTTAGATACAGCGTCTACATACAGAGATACTGGGGACATTCTAGACTACCCCCACCTCCTGCATAGGTTGGACAATAGAATTTTGGTTAGAACTAGCTTTATCTAACAGCACAAGAATGTATATTTTTGACATAGACTATCATTCATAAGTTAATTTCCCTGGGACTTTAGGGTTTTTAAAATACTGATATTATAAGTCATTTGACTCAAAAAACAAATCTGTATAAAAATCAGAATGAAATGCAAAAGAATCATCCTGTGTTATAATACAGCACAGGACACAGCATAGCAGTGGCCTCAGCCCTGTGTCTCCTGGGTTGTGATAATCTCTTGGGATTCTCCATACTGGGTCCTTCTGGCAGGATGTGGGATGAGAGCAGGACCTGAATATTAGATGGATGTGTATCAGGAAGGAGATATATCTTTCAATCTCTTTCTTAATTTTCCTTTTGTATCCTCTTTTCCCCCAATCATATTCCTTTTAAATTAGTTTATTAAGAGAGCAATGGAAAGGTGTTTACTTAATGTTAACCCAGAAATAGCAAAGAGATGTAACAGGGAGCTAGAAGCTAAATATAGTTTTAAATGTGAATGGAGAGGAAAAAACATTCTCGAGGAAATAGTTAACACCAAGGTAATAGGTATACTTACTTACATGGCAACCTTTGCCACAGAGAGATGTACTTACATGACAACCTTTGCCACAGAGAGATGTACTTACATGGCAACCTTTGCCACAGAGAGATGTCCTTACATGGCAACCTTTGCCACAGAGAGAGAAATGTCCCCTCAAGCTTTCAAACAACTGTACATTGTATACTTCACTAGAAAAATCGTTTGACAAGTAATCTCTGGATTGTTCAAAGGCAGCATGAAATATTGGAATCCCAAACTTCAGCTCCCATTGAATGTCTAACACTGAATTATTATGTGATTTTTTTTTGCATCTTCTTTTCTCTATACACAACCTAAAAATAGTAAAATGTACTTTTTAATCTTTCCACAGTTGGGAGGAGAACTCATATATTCAACTTTGCAAGCTTGAAAACCCAAAGCTATGAAAACTGAAAAATTTATTTCAATTAAGTATCAAAACTATTTTCTTTTTGGAATTTTTTTTTCTTTTGGAATGTTTTAACAGAAATTATTAATGAAAGGACTAGACTATAAGAGTAACTGTCCATTTTCTGATACATATTGTATATTTTCTTTCCACAAGGATAGTAAGAGCTAAAGACAGTGATAGAGAAGGCAGTGTTTAGTTTTCTTTCCAAAAACGAAAGCCACGTGCTTTATTATAATCCCATTTAAATATATTGCCACACTATTATTTCTTCCTGCAACCTTTGTGGGTTTTTCAGTAAAAGCACAACTCAACTCCAGTAAATAGGAAACCTGTCAGGCTAAATCATTTTGGGTTTTGTGAGACTGCACCTATTAGCCGCCTTGTTGTAGCTGTGAGCTATTTTTGACTGACTGTAATATCCTCTCATAACACTGCAGTGACAAATGTATAGTCCTCTACAACTTCACTCAAATAAAAAAATTACTGAGTCATAACAAAAGACCCTGGTGAAAGGCTAGAAGCAAGGTTCAGAGCAATTTTTGCAATGTTCTTCATCCAGAGGAGGCTAAAAGCTATCACGTTAATGACATATATTAATGAGTCACAGAAACCACCATTCAAAGCTATTTTGAAACAGCTCAGAAATCCAGCATCCTTGCTGTGTGTTAACTTCATAAATCCTCTGCCTTTGCTGTGCTTCAGTTACACAGTTTCCTTCCAGAATGGCATTCTTAAACCTTCACTCCCTAGATTCATTTCCCAAACTCTGCTAACTTGAACAACTTGAATCATGTTCTTGAAAGTTCCTATTAGGATTTGTATAACAATGAAAAATTTGTGTTTTCTGGAAGAAAATTTTAATCTCTTTTCAACTTTGTAATTCATTGTTGTCCCTTTAAAATGCCCCTAAGCCCTTTGAGATGCTTACTCTCTCCTCTCTTTGTTGTCCTTTGGAATAATTTGATATGAAAAGGACACATATATAGAAAGAAAAGATACTTTCCCTTCTGAATCTCCAAGCAGGTTTTATTAACAGTGTTTTTCAACTCTTTTGAGTTTCATAGAATTTGGAAATATCTCTTTCCAAGATGTTTATTTTTTTTTCCAGTACCTTAGTTTTCCTCGTCTATTTTAGGGTGATGAATTATGTACAAATGTATACAAGAAGAAATTTATATTTTTGTGTTCCATGCAAAACATTACAGCAAGCTGAAGGATCAGAGCTTGAAACTTCCATGTGATTATTTCACACTTCCCCCTCTCACATTGTAATGACACTCAAGGGAAGAAGGAAAAGAATGATAGACACAGAAAAAAGGTGGGCAAGAAAAAAATTTCTCCTCTGTTGATTATCTTTAAAACACAATCCTCTCACTGCTTAGAGGCTCTGAGTGAAACACTGGGGCCCAATTTTCCTTCAGTATCAGTGCCCTGAACCTAAAAAAGGTTTCAACATTATTGGATATCAAGCAGCAAATGAAGCATAAAAGAACTTAAGAGACCAACAATGCCATCAGTTCTTTAATGGAGGAAATCATCCTGTAAAAGACAACCCACATAGAAAAAGCAGCTATGGAGAAAGAAACAGTCCTACCACATGCTGTGCAGTATTCTGAGGCTCCATTAGTAGCAGTACTGCCAACTCTCTGCACTCCACAGGGCTCCTACCCAGCCAGGCTGGATAAAGCACTCAGGCTACAATACAAGGCAAAGCAAATTTATGTCATATACAGAATTCACATGTATCCTAGTGGCCACAAACTCCCACCTCCAAAATGTGCAACTGATGGCAAGCCTGTCTTTGATGTCACTAAGCAGATAAAGACTACCCAAAGCCTTCAGTCTGTTGCAGAGGAGAGGACTAGGTGCCACTGTGAGGTTCTGTGGGTCGTGGATTCTTACTGGGTTGGTGAAAACTCCAAATATAACTTCTTTGAGGTTACCTCATTAATCCATTCCACAAAGATATCTAAAGAAATCCTAACCCTCACTGGGTCACAAAACCAATCCAGAATCCTGAGAGACACACTGACTAGCATCAGCAGGTTGCAAGAGTCATGACCTTGGAAAGGGCCATAATTTCCACCACACACTGGTGGTATTCCCTGTTTATCTGGAGAGAAAAACAATTCTCTCAAGCTCTATGATAACTGCTAATATAAGGAATGTTTGTAAAATTCATACTCAATATAAGACAATTAAAAAATAAAGCATATAAAACACAAAAGCTAAAATAGCATCTAGAAAGAGCAGCATTAACTCTCTCCCACTGTGGTTGATTAAAGTAAGAATGAGAAAACAGAACTCTTGCTAGAGTAAAGTTTAAAGCGGCTTAACACTTGGAAAGAAAGGATGATTATTCTCTACGAAAAGTGAAATCTTTCAGGAAGCAGGACATTTATTCACCAGGTTGTCATTGTGATCTGATGTTAAACACCAATCCCTGTTCCTTTTATGGCTATTCCTTAGATACCCTACAGGGTGACTTAGTTTCCAAACCTGGATAGCTCATAGTGTTTTCAGTCCACACAAGGTTCTTCAACTACAGGGAGCATAGAGTTACGTTGGTGTTGATTGAAGTTGCAAATTTCCAGATTTTACCCACCAAAATCTGAATTACAAATATGTATGATATTTTCTTTACAACTGAAACTCTAGGAATTCAAGTTAACATCCTTGCCTGTTTGCGTCTTACATATACCAGAAAAGATTTCCACCCTGTGCTCCACGGTGCTCTGCTGTGCTTTGCCTAAATGACCCTTTGTGAGCCGGCTGCCAGCCGGTTTCACACGGATCCTCTTACCCACAATCTCACGTGGGAAGATCAAGTCCTCAAGGGTGGCATCATGCACTGCTGTCAGGGTGCGGCTTCGGGGGTGCTTCCGCGTATTTTTCACATGGCTTTTCCGAGTTGGCTTGGGCACAGTCCTCCTCTGAGCAATGAAGACCATGCTCTTCCCACTGAACTTTTTCTCCAATTCAAGAACTAGCCGGACTTGGATTTTCTGGAAAGATTTTAGCTGAGGAACTGGTACAAAAATTATGATCGCTGTCCAACCACCACCAACTTCAGTTTTCTTGACTGCAGTGATGTTGAGTAGCCAGAGACGAGCCTTGAGGTCTGTGGTCATCTCCAGCTCACGCAGCGCCTGAGGGATGCCAGACTCGAATTCGTGCGGCTTCTCGCCTTCGGGCCTCACAGTCTTGGCGCTCCAGCTGCAGAAGATATTCTTAGGAAGCATTCTTCCAGTGCTTTGTAACTCAGGCCATTTGGGCAAAAGAAGGTCCATTTATCAAGAAAGTCAGGCTTAGATAAGACTTTGGTAAACAGGCATGGGGTATGCACAGATTTTTTTTTTATTTATTGTATATGAGTACTTTATCATCAGATCACATTATAAATGGCTGTGAGCCACCATGTGGTTTCTGGGAATTGACCTCAGGACCTCTGGAAGTGCAGACGGTGGTCTTCACCACTGAGCCATCTCCCCAGCTCACAGATTTTTTTATACCATCTAAATCACAGTAGTGCTATTGCACACCCTGTACTTCATAACCCTGTATCCACACAGAATTATTATGTAAAGACTAGTTCTGAAATTGAGAAATTTCGCCAGGCTGAATAAGATCTCACTAAATATTTCAAGTTGAGTGGGATTATAATTAATGTGACAGAACTTTAAGGCTTTGTGACCTTATCCTTAGCAGTCCTTTATTCTCTGTAACAAGTAATATTTTTCTAGAATAAAAACTCAACAAACAGCCAAACTGTTGTCATAGCCTTTCTAAGACCATTGGTCTTAATCATAAAATGTGCCACACTACATCTTCCTTTGTTTGTAAACTGACATGACATGGCAGAAATTATACCTGATGGCTTACACAAATAAACAACACTACAAAGTAACAAAGCAAGTGAATCCATTTTTTAAAGTACTCTGACATCTTAATACCCAAGTTTTACTCTACTCTTCCATAGGACTTCCCAATCTCCTCCTATTGCTTGTCTGTGGGTCTCTGCATGTATTTAAATCAGCTACTCCATGAGGCCTCAGAGAAGATGATTATGCTAGGATCCTGTCTTCAAGCATAGAAAAATATCATTAATAGTGTCAGTGATTGACTCTTTCCCATGATGGTGGGTCTCAAGTTGGGTCAGTCATGGATTTGTCATTTTCTCATTCTCTGCTCCATCTTTATACCTTCAGTTCTTGTAGACAAGACAAATTTTCAGTCGAAGGTTTTATGGATGGGGTGGTGTCCCCCTTCCACCACTGGAAATCCACCTGGCTACAGGAGGTGGTCTTCCATATTGCTCTCTGCTAAGAGTCTCAGCTAGGATTACTACGATAGGCCCCCTAAGACCACCCCCTATCCCAGAGTTGCTCCCACATTGATTTTTTGTTCTCTCTCCCAGTCCTCTCATTGCAGCCCACCAGCTCCCACTCTCCCTGCAACTGATCTCCAACCTCCTTTCACTCCCTAACCCTCTCCCACCCAGCCCCCTCCCTCCATCTACTTCAGATGTCTATTTACTTCCCCTTCTGAGTGAGACTCAAGCTTCCTCCCTTGGGTCTTCCTTGTTACTTAGCTTCTTTGCGTCTGTGGAGTGTAGCATAACTATCTTGAACTTTATAGCTAATATCCACTTATAAGTGAATACATACCATGTGTGTATTTCTGGATCTGCATTACCTCACTCAGTTTCTAGTTCCATCCATTTATCTACAAATTTCAAGGTTTCCTTGTTTTTAATAACTGAATAGTAGTCCATTGTTTAAATGTGGCACATTTTCATTATCCATTTTTTAATTTAGGGACATCTAGATTATTTCCAGATTCTGCCTATTAGGAGTAAAATTGCTATGAACATAGTTGAACAAAAATCTTTGTGGTATGGTGGAGCATCTTTTGGGTATGCAGCCAAGAATGATATAGCTGGGTCTTGAGATAGAACTATTCCCAGTTTTCTGAGAAACCTCCAGATTGGTTTCCACAGTGGTTGTATAAGTTTGAACTGCCATCAAAAATGGAGATTTCTCTTGCTCCACATCCTAGCCAGCATGTGCTATCACTTGAGTTTTTATCTTGGCCATTCTGACAAGTGTAAGATGGAGTCATTTTTATTTGCATTTTCCTAACAACTAAGGATGTTGAAATTTTCTTTAAGTGCTTCTTGGCCATTAGAAATTCCTTTGTTAAGAATTCTGTTTAGCTCTGTACCCAATTTTTAACTGGGTTATTTAGTTTGTTCATGTCTAATTTCTTGAGTTTTTTATGTTTTTTGGATATTAGCTCTCTGTCAGATATAGGATTGGGAAAGATCTTTTCCTACTCTGTAGGGTATCATTTTGTCCTGTTGACAGTGTCCTTGCCTTGAAGATTTTCAGTTTCATGATGTTCCGTTTATTAATTGTCGACCGTAGTTCCTGAGCTGTCTCCTGAACCAATGAGTTCAAAGTTATTCCTCATTTTCTCTTCTACTAGATTTAGTGTATCCCATCTTATTTTGAGACCTTTGGTCCACTTGGACTTGAGTTTGTGCGTGGTGATAAATATGGACTCTTCACATCCAATTACATCAGCACCAATTGTTGAAGACGCTTTCTTTTTCTGCATTGTATGGTTTTGGGTTTTTTTGGGGTTTTGGGGGGGGGCGTTAGGGTTTTTTTGTTTGTTTGTTTTTTGTTTTGTTTTTTTTTTGTCAAAAGTCAAGTGTTGGTGTGCGGGTTTATTTCTGGGTCTTCAGTTCAATTACATTTACCAATTGTTGAAAATGCTTTCTTTTTTTGCATTGTATGGTTTTGGGTTTTTTGTTTTGTTTTGTTTTGTTTTTGTTTGTGTTTTTGTTTTTGTTTTTTCGTCAAAAGTCAAGTGTTGGTGTGAGGGTTTATTTCTGGGTCTTCAATTCAATTACATTTATCAGTATGTCTGTTTTTATGCCAATTCCATGCAGTTTTTATTATTATTGCTCTGTAGTGCAACTTGAAATCATGGATGGTGGTACCTTCAGAAGTATTTTGTTGTATAGAATTGTTTTAGCTATACTGGGCTCTTTGTTTTTTCATATTATGTTGAGGATTGTTTTCTCAAGGTCTGAAAATAATTGTGTTGGAATTTCAATGGGAATTACATCAAATCTGTAGATTGCTTGTGGTAAGATGGCCATTTTACTATGTTAATCCTACTGATCTATGAGCACGGGAGTTCTTCCCATCTTCTGATATCTCCTTCAAAGGCTTGAAGTTCTTATCATGCAAGTCTTTCACTTGCTTGTTTAAAGTTACACCAAGATGTTTCATACCATTTCTGACTAATGTGAAGGGTGGTGTTGCCCTAATTTCTTCCACTGCCCATTTATCACTGACATAAAGAAAGGCTACTTCTTTTTTTTTTTTTTTTTTTTTTTTTGTCTTTTATCTTTATAATGGTTTTATTGTGGTAAACAGGCTACTACTTTTAAAATTAATTTTGTATCCATCCAGTTTGCTGAAAGTGTTTATCAGTTATAGGGGTTCTCTGATATAAATTTAAAGGTCACTTATTTATACTATCATATCATTTGCAAATAGTGATACTTTTACATCTTCCTTTCCAATTTCTATCCCCCTGATCTCCTTTAGCTGTCTTATTGGTCTAGATAGAACCTCAAGTATTATATTAAATAGATACAGAGAGAGTAGATGACCTTGTCCTGTCCCTGATTTTAGTGGAATTGCCATAAGTTTCTCTCCATTTAATTTGATGTTGGCTATCAGTTTGATGTATATTGCCTTGATTGTGTTTAGGCATGTACCTCATATCCCTGATCTTTCCAAGACTTTTAATATAAAAGAGTGCTGGATTTTCTCAAAGACTTTTTCAGCATCAAATGAGATGATCATGCAGAATTTTTTCTTTCAGTTTGCTTATATGATGGATTACATTGATGGATTTTCATTCCATCCCTGCATCCCTGGGATGAAGCCTACTTGATCATGGTGTATGATGTCTTTACGTGTTCTTGGATTTGGTTTAAAAGTGTTGGATTTGATTTTATTGAGTATTTTTGCATTTATGTTCATAAGGGAATTGCTCTGAAATTCTCTTTCTTTGTTGGGTCTTTGTGTGTTTCAGTATCAGGGTGACTGTGGCTTCATATAATGAGTTTGGCAATGTCCATTCTGTTTCTATTTTGTGGAATAGTTTGAAAAGTATTGGTATTAGCTCTTCTTTGAATGTCTAGTAGAATTCTGAGCTAAAACCATCTAGCCCTGGGCATTTTTTGGTTGGGAGACTTTTAATAACTGTTTCTATTTCCTTAAGGATTATAGGTCTATTTAAATTGTTTATCTGATCTTGATTTAATGTTGGTAAGTGATATCTATCAAGAAAATTATCCATTTTGTTTAGATTTTCCAATTTTGTAGAGTACAGACTTTTGAAGAAGGGCCTACTGATTGCTTATATTTGCTTGGTGTCTGTTGTTATGTCCCTTTATCATTTCTGATTTTGTTAATTTTGATACTGTGTCTCTGCCTTTTAGTTAGTTTGGCTAAGAATTTATCTCTCTTGTTTATTTTCTCAGAGAACCAGCTCTTGTTGTTGTTGTTGTTGTTGTTGATAATGATGATGATGATGATGATTCTTTGTATTGTTCTCCTTGTTTATAATTCTTATTAAAAAAAAGTTGACTTCTCTAAAAGTTTTTCCAGTTAGCTTTATTTATTGAATTAACACAGTTTAGAATAAACTAAAATGTGTAATTCAATTAAAAGATTGCCTTGATCAGATGGGGTGTGTCTGTGGGAGACTGTATTGATTACCTGATGTAGATGGGCCCAGCCCACTTTGGACAGTATCCTTCTTTGGACATGTGATCCTGAGCTGTATAAGAAAGCTAGTTAAGCATGATTCTGGGAGTAGGTGAGCCAGTAAGCCATTTCTCCTTGGTTTCTGCTTCAAGTTCCTAACCTGACTTCCCTCAAGGATGGATTGTAGCCTAGAAATGTAAGCCTAATAGATCCTGTACTCCCCTAAGATGCTTTTAGTCAACATGTTTTATCATAGCAACAGAAGTAAAACTAGAATATGCTTATTTATGGACTTTAAAAAATACAGGGAGCATGAAACTGAATGATTCATTAGTACAGATGAATCTCAGTGGGCTACCTACATAATATTTGTACCTTATGGAAATAAGAGGCACTTTTTAACCTTTATTAATAATTGATACCTGCACATGATACAAAGACACATCAACTCAAAAGAAGAAAAGTCTTTCCCTTCATCATTTTGAAATCACACTCCTAGCTCAGGTTATAACAACTATTTGTTTCTTTTGTGGTTTTAAAGAATTAATCTACATATATATAAGCAAAGTTTTCTGTAAGTTGTAATATATAGTTCTTTCCTTCTTGTGCAAAAAGTACTTTATAACGCATGTAACAGCTGTGTTGGTTAAAGTTGTTATTGATGTTTTATTAAAAAACATTTTCATTTATGTTGATAATATTTTGCCTCCCCAAACTCCACCTAGATCTTTCCTACCTCCCTACCCACCTAATTTTATGTTATGACCTTCTTTCTCTCTCCCTCTTTCTCTTTGTCTTTCTCAGAAATAAAAAGAAAGAAGACAGCACTTGGGAGGCAGAGGCAGGCAAATCGCTGTGAGTTCGAGGCCAGCCTGGTCTACAAAGTGAGTCCAGGATGGCCAAGGCTACACAGAGAGACCCTGTCTCAAAAAACCAAAAAAAAAAAAAAAAGAAAAGAAAATCAAAAGAAAGAAACAAAAATATGACAGAAAAAAGTGACCAAAATAAAACAAAAATCACACACACACACACACACCAAGGTGGGGGTTGGCCCTATTGGTCATTTGGTGTTGGGACTGAGGCTCTCTCTGAGCCACTGTGTTGTATACATAAAAGGGCAGATTCATGATTTTGTGCTATATTTTAATTCAGTTGCTTTTTATGATTAAACTCACTTAGTTCTGTCTCTTTTTTAATATTTTTCTGTAATGATTATTTGTATATGTGTCTTTCTCAGTTCTAAATATACAATTATTCAGATTTTTCCAGGTCAGGCTGGTTGATTATATATCAAGGTAACTTTAAACATAGATACATTTAGAAAAAATTTAGGAGATATCAGAGGTTTACAAGGAAAGTCTATTAGTAATCATGAAAGGCAAAGGGTGTACCAAAATTATAGGAGAGTGAAATAACTACCTGTTTCTAAAGACAAAGCAGGCCTGACTTCTTGACCTGTTATGAACTTAGACAATGTTTTTCCAGTGAAGAGCCCTTAATTTGGCCTTCATGCTTTTTCACATCTCCCTGAGAGTGATTGTGGGGCCATTGCTACTCTAGAAGCTGGAGTGGATGGGTTTCCTGGTAAATAAGATGCAGTTAGTCATGCTTGTGAATCTTTAATCCCACTGTACTCAAGAATCCCATGGGAAGAGTAAAAAGTGCTGACTCTTGATTTCACTCAATATTCCAGTGGTTAATTACAAGAATTTTTTTTTTAATTGATCTACAGCCAGTCTTGAGAATCACTGACTTTGGAAAGGTTTTTCAACTTGATTTATATTTTACTGTTGAATGATTATTAATATTTAATATTGATTTATTATCTTAATAAATCAGTGGTCACTTCTTAGCCAGCTTTATACCCAAATAACCACACAGAGAGACTAGAGTCTATTTAATTAGCCTAGAGCTCAATGCTGAGCAATAATTGCTCTATCCTAAGCCTTCAAGCTAGTATAGTTTTCTCCCATACAGATTTACTTGCTTTTCACTCATCTCCTAGGTCCGGCTCATTCTTCCAAGTGTTTCCCAGTGTTCTCCATGTGCAACCCTCCTCTCCTTCCTGCTCTTTCTCCTCCCCTCACTGTAAAAAAAAAAAAAAAAAAGTTCCACCCTATTCTCTGTATTTCTCAGCATTGGCTAGTTGGCTTTTATTGGCAATACAGAGAACAAATGGTGGCATATTTACACAAATTTGAGACAGGAGATACTTAAACACCACAATGCAATGTCTGGATTGAAACCAGATGGGTAGAGGAATCAGCATTGGCATGAACAAGGGTGTAAAAATATCTTTTATTCCCTGGCTCAATTGTCTGGGAGGGTTACTTTAGATCTGGGAGTGGTAATATATGCCTTTAATCCCAAGTGAAGGTAAAGTTAGTTGGTAGAAGAAAGCACCCATGTTTGATAATGATGTCTAATTGTATGACAGTAAAGGTGACAAGTCAGAAAAGATTTGATAGAATAAGATACTCCCAACTCTCACAAAGAAGAGAGAGGAAAGGCAAACTACTTAATGTAGCAATGCACAGAGAGGAGGCAATTTTACCAGGACAATAATAGAGATATAGGTTGCAGAGAAAGAACTCAGGTGAAGACAGAATGAGCCAGACAACAAGAAGAAACCAGAAGATTAGAGCAGATTGCTGAGTTAGTTTGAGGCCAAGCAGAGCAATTCTGGGCAGAGAGAGAAGACAGATTAAATAAGCCAGCTGGGAGAAGAGTTTGAGTGAGAACAGCTAAGTTGAACCAGCCAGCCCAGAACACAGAAATAGAAAGTATGGGTGAGCTTATTAAGCATGAAGTCTGAGGCTGAAAACATTCTAGTCCTAGGTTAGATTGTATGGAGACTAGAAGCTTCCAGGACTAGGACTAGATTACCAGAAAGAGGCAGTAAACCTCCTAGGCAACAATTGACCCAGGAGAATAAAATTTACTTTTATAAAAGGGTAAACTGTACACAGCCCACAAGAACATTATGCCAACATTTTACACAAATAGTTTTTACAGGAATCATTAAGGAAATGAATCATTGTTCTGCGTCTAGTCGGGGTTTATGGAACAATATTAAAATCATACCAGCACAACATCAAGAAAGAAAAATTTTGTAATATGCATTTTATGTGTAAACCTCTAAAGTAATCATTATAAGAAAGTTCATAATGATAATTTAAACTAAGAAATGATTGACCTATAGTAAAAACATCTAAAGAGCCAACAGTGGCTAATTAAACAATTTTCAACCCACATACAGAAGAAACATAGTTCAATGCTGTTTAGATGCCATATTCTTTCTTTTAACCTTTGTGGTTTTCCTGGTAACATTTCTGTACTTCTTTAAATGAACTGATTTTTTATGAAATTGTGTAATATGGCAATGGTTGTTGAAGTGTTTAGTTCAGTTTGCACTTCAGCAAATTGAGGGAAGGAAAATAGGAATGCTGCTTTTTTCTTTCTGTCCAGTACATCTTCTGTTCAGCTTTGATGCAATTTTTTATCTGAAACAGTTAATGAAAGGTGAAAAATAATTTTAATGGGCTTTCTTAAGATGAGACTGGTTAATAACCTCTATAATTTGATCTACTACAACACCCTTTGCCAAATGTGATGTCATTCTCAAAAATCTCATGTTTAAATATGAGTTTGGCTAGATGCTTTAGCTCATAATCCATGATCTTTATATTAAGAATGTGTACTTTATTTAATATGTTATCAGCATGAGAAGACTCATTCTAATAATGAATGAAATCTTCTTCTCCTCCTCTTCCTCCTCCTCCTCCTTCTCCTCCTCCTCCTCCTCCTCCTCCTCCTCCTCTTCTTCTTCTTCTTCTTCTTCTTCTTCTTCTTCTTCTCCTCCTCCTCCTCCTCCTCCTCCTCCTCCTCCTCCTCCTTCTTCTTCTTCTTCTTCTTCTTCTTCTTCTTCTTCTTCTTCTTCTGATTTCTTTGAGATGCCATAGTCCTCAAAAATTCTGTTCCTTGTGAACTTTGGTTGGCTCATGCTCCAGACAGTAACCCAGTACTGTGATTATTCTCCAATGTTAGTGGTCCACCCTCAGCTCTAGTCCTTACTTCACAGTTTCTTTTACTATACCATTGTCTATTCCTCAGGTTAGAACTTTAATGCTTGCTGTTTCCACTGCCCAGGCTTACATTGTAAGGCAGGTGGGTAATGGAAAGGGTTCTCTGTTATTATAGACCAATCTCTGTTTACACAGTGCATACCCATCTGGCATTAGTTTGATAATTTTTCAATATTCTGTATCTTGCTTCTTTGTGACATCCAAGCTCTCTCTTTTTGTCTTTTGTGAACAACTGTTATAGAAAGTTCTTTTTTCCATAGTTAATTATCTTCACTTAGTATGAGTGTAGGGTGTTAAGCCTAAGTTGAACTCCTTCCTTAAGTGAAGACTTTTTCTTATAATTTTTTTAGTTACATTTAACATCTATGCTTACATATGTCCTTAAAATTGAAAGGCTTTGTTAGCTGCCTTCTAGTGTTTATGATTATTTTCTTAAAAGGGAAGGACTAAGTAAGGAACAGGGTTTTACACAAACACACACATGCACGAGATAGAGAGAGACAGACAGAGACAGAGACAGAGACAGAGACGGGGGGAGTTTTACTTTAGTAAATTTATTTTTTACTTAAGAATTTCTATGGTGAAGGTAAGTAAGTATTTTACAATATCTTGGATAAAGTACTTAAAAATGCTTCCAATTAGAAGTGCCCCTATAAAATAACAAATATTTAAGTGTAGATAATAGCACAATTACTAACTTTTCACTTATTTCATTATAAAAAAAATTAGCAATGATAAGATTAAAATGTGTCCTTGTAGGTAAGCTGGTGCTATGTTAGTGTACTATGTACTATGTTCATACCAAAAACTCCTTTTGAAAACAATTCCCACTAAATAATTCTAAACAAATTAACAGACACTTAATAAAGACTTAAGTTGCATGCATGACAGATAATTTCCATGTGTGATCTTTAATAAGTTATATAATTTGCCTGCACTTCTGTTTCTATACCTCTATATGTAAAATACTAAGAATAACCAGATTAGACCATCTATGAAGTTTTTCTTCCAGTGCCATGGCTTGCTGTACATAAATATAGACAGTAGAATAAAAAGTTTGCTATTTGTTGGGTGGGGGAGATACTCTTCTCCATAAACTATGAGAGCTAAGTTTAAGCCAAGATTTCTTCAGTCATACTTTAGATTTCCTTTATGTTAGATACACTAACTAAAATAACTTTTACAGAGATTTTTTAAAAATACTCATCTCAAGATCAATAGAAAATATGTTACCTAACATCTCTCCTACTATACATTTCCCTCTGTAAGTTCTTAGCTCTATCCCAATGAGAAGATGCAATTCCCTCACATCTAGACGTCCAACCAAGTGGCTGGAATGGAGAATGCATCTTGTGCTCTTCAGGGCCTTTGAGCTTTGTTGTAAATAAGTAATTGCAGTGTGTCTAGATTTTAAGACAAACCAAGGAACACAAAACTGTGCTAATACCAAATTATTTAAAGAATTTATTTGGGGTGAATTGACATCCATGTTGAATAACAGATTAGTTAGTGAAACTTAGGGAGAAGGACGTGCTTAGGCTTTGATGCAAAGCTTAAGGAGACAAAGGAACATAAATCGTCTAAACTGAAATACCTTGAGCACAGTCTTGAAACCTATAGGATAAAAACAGTACAAAAGATTTCACAAAAAGCCAAGGTATATTTTGGTCCATGACACTGGTTCTCTATTTAGAAAATATTTCTTTTTTTTTTTTTTTTTTTTTTTTTTTTTTTTTTGGTTTTTCCAGACAGGGTTTCTCTCTGTAGCCATGACCATCCTGGACTCACTTTGTAGACCAGGCTGGCCTCGAATTCACAGCAATCCTCCTGCCTCTGCCTCCCGAGTGCTGGGATTAAAGGTGTGCGCCACCACGCCTGGCTTAGAAAATATTTCTTATTCATCTGAATTTATGCAAATATATTGAGTTGTTTTCTTCTATGGTATTTGCAAAAACTTGTACATATGAACACTCAAAGTACTCCATGCTGTTCTATAAGATGCTTTAAAGGTTATCTAACGTCTTTGATTAAATACATGATCCTTATTATTTCCCCAGTAATTTGAAAGGTTGTCTAAGATATGTACACAGTTCTTGTATGTCCTGTGCTCACTAAACTTTCATGATATATACTTCCTAGTTTTTAAGTTTGAAGGAACTCTCTTGCTTTCTGATGGGAAAGTTCCTTCACAGCAACTGCACTTCCCCAGTATTTTTCAATATATTCCTCACATGAATAATTAATATATATATATATGTGTGTGTGTGTGTGTGTGTGTGTGTATGAAATATGTGTGCATATATCCAGATACAAAATACTTAGTTAAAACTAGTTATCAGCTATGATTTGAAATTTTTATTACATTTATTTATGTTGTTATGAGTGTATGTGTGAACATGTGTGTATGCTTACACATGATATCAGATAACAATCTGCAGGAGTTTGTCCTTTCTTTACACTATGTGAGTCACAGGATATGAACTCAGGTTGCCAGGTATGATAGCAAGAACCTTACTCACTGTCTCACCTTACTTGCATAAGATAACAACAACAAAATTTTAAAATCAAATGGAATCAGGGTTTTTTAAAGTAAATTTTAAAACCATTAATTTTCTTATTATTTATTTATTTATATTATCTACATGGTTAGGCCAAGTCAAGTATAATCAAATTTGCATTAAAGCAGCCATAAATATTTCTACCCAAATTGAGCTCTTGACTATTTTACAATACAAAATATTTTTATCATGGATAGATGATGCTTTTCCAAAGCAGCTCTATGACCCATTTTTTTCTTTATATGAAATCAAATGCTATCAACAGCTTCATCTGCTGGTGCTTTTTGGAATGTCCACAGAGATAATCTTTCTGTCAGAATGATGTAGCTTTTGTCTCAAAATGAGACATATAAATAATTTCTATATGGAGGATGATCTCCTTCTTTGGTGTCTTTTTATTTTGGATATCTTCGGTATCCATAAAATAATCTGTTGAGTTCTAAGTGTTTACTATGAGTGAATATAATATAACACATTTGCCTCTGAGAAAATAAGAAAAGAAGTGATGCTAAAATGAACCAAGAGGAGCAATATTCTAGTTCTTTACTTCATATTTTTCCTACTGATAAACTAATTTAAGTTCTGTAAAAGTCTTACAATTATCTTTTTTCAAAAAATAAATTTTAGCCTTTTATATTCGACAAGGTACTATTTTGGTTTTTATGGGACTCTAAAACATGTAAGCTCCCTGGGAGCAAATGTCATGAATGGATTATAATGAGCTAAAAATCTAGGTTTTTCCTCTTTGTATTAATACAGTATTTATTTCTTTATTTTGCAGTTTCTTCTTTGTGGCATATGTGGAATACTGTGCGCCAAAAAAAAATCAGGACTTGTTGTAAGTTTTTGCCTTGTTTTTATAGTACATTGAAGGGTTTGAAATTCAACCATTCAAAATAGATATGATGACTAGAGACTTTTTTGTCTACTTAATGCTGGTAATTTAGAATTAAAGAGAAACTGAGAAGCAAATCTTGGACTTATTGTTTTAAAGAAAACTAGCAACAATATTAGTGATAAGAAAAAAGCAGCAAAGTCCCTGAAAAGCTCTGATACACTCTTTAAACTCATAGATATTCAAACTTTAATATTTGCTATACTGGAAAGTCTATACAGTTTTCTACCTAGGGACTTCCAGTCAATTGCCTGTGCCTCCAGGGAGCAAATAAAGGTAAAACTTACTCTGTGGGAAATTAAACTGATTAAGTATAGATTTGGGGCTAAAGATTGTTAATTTTTTTTTAACTGGGAAGCTATTTTCACAAAGTCCCAAGACAGATATGGTGCTATGCTTGCAGTTAATTCTTTAAGATTTATTTAACTCATTTTTATTACTGTGAGTACCCATTTAATCTTGTTCAGGTGTTTTATTGTACTATCACAGGATTTGGGGGTAGTCAGAACGTTCCCTGTTAACTCTGATATGGGCTGGAAGGGAGCCCTGCGTGCTGAAATACAGTCTCCACTTGTTTTCTTGACATTTTATGGGAGTTGGAAAGATGAAAAGGGCATAGTTTATTTCACTGAGTACCATAGGAAATATTATAAACCTTTATAAATTGGTAAATTTACCATATTTTCCGGTTTATGACTTTTTAACACCACCCGCCCAAAAAAATCTGTGCCAAAGATGGGGGTCATCTTATACACCAGGTACTTACTTCCCCTTCCTATGTCCAGCATATATGGAGGGGGGGTGCCATGTCCGTTTCCCGACTCTGTGTGCCCTGTCTGAGGAGTATGAAGCAGGCAAGAGAGAACTGCAACATCTTGCTGTACCCCCAGGAGGAGAGCATGAGGGTGAATTTGCTCTCCAGCAGAACCCGCCCACTCGACTTCGACATGAGGGTGGAGCGCTCCTTAAAGGAGCAGTGTAGGCTGCCACTGGCTGTCTGTTGGCATTTAATAAAGTGCCTGGTTGTCTGTGCCCTGCCTGCAAATAGACACATGCCTGAGTCTGTTGCACTCAGGGTAGCCTTATATGGTGAGTATATTCCAAACTCTGTATTTTAACTAGAAAAGTTGGGGGTTATCTTATATGCCCAGTCATCTTATACACTGGAAAATACAGTACACAAGGAATCTGGAGAATGTTCTTTGAGCTAAAAAAAAGTCTTCCAAGGACAAGTCAGGTACAGGAGCGGAGCAGTAAATGGGGGTAAGTCATCCTCATCTTTCATCTTTCTCAAATGCATTTCTTTGTGATGATATCTATTAAGGAAAGACAAGTAAAATATTCCCTGTGACAGTCATGTGTAATATGATTGTTAAACGTTCGAAGGAAGATGTCTGTATTTATAGTTGGCATCTATGATTCTTCTATCGCACTTTAGGTATGGCCTTTATTATTTCTATACCTCTTAACTATCAATACTTGTTATGGTTGAATCGGAACAGCCTGTTGGGAGATGAGATTGGAAGAAGACAAAAATAACTGGAAAGTATGGGGAAAGGAAGGGGTGTCATTTAATTATTTTGTTTGGTTGGTTTTTGTTTTTTGTTTTTGAGACAGGATTTCTCTGTGTAGCCTTGGTTGTCCTGGACCAACTTTATAGACCAGGCTGGCCTCGAACTCACAGCGATCCGCCTGCCTCTGCCTCCCGAGTGCCGGGATTAAAGTCATGCACCACCACCACCCGGCTCATTTAATTTTTAAAGACTATGTGTCTTCACTGCCTTCCTAATTATAAGTTTAAAGTTAAACCTTTTGGAAGCTAGCATGTAAATGGTAGATGTAGTTACCATTAGACTATGCATTATCTTTCTGTATGTTCTGAAGCTCTTAAGTGGCAGGCAGTGCCAAGGGTTTTATGCTGTAAATGTTTTGTAAAATGTCTTCTCTACTAATAATGTCTCTTCAGTATAGAATCTCTTGTCTAATGATATTTGAAACAGAGTATGATTAAGAACCTGGACACTAATTCTAATATTTTAATTCATAGGAGACAATATTCTACCAGCACATACCAATGGAGTGTCATTTACTATTACAGACATTGAGAATAACATTAGCAGAGACATGTTTAGGTAAAAATAAGTATTTCATCTACTTTTATAATAATATTCATTCACTAGTTGAAGGCTAGAATGGATAATCATTTAGTATTATCTGTGAATGAATAAATCAAAATATATACTCAAAAAACCTCATGGCAAATGAGTATCATTTGAAATAGGATGTAATTGGTTTATTCTACTTAAATTTTGAGATACATTTGCAGTTAATGAAATATTTTGTGATTTTTATAATAAAGTTTTACCATTATATTCAATCAGATATACAAAAATTTTATTGCTCTATCACAGGTTTTCAGCCCTGATGATCAGTACCCTGACATAAGTGCAATAAGTAAAGCAGAATTAAGTTGGAGAAATGAAACAAATGACTGTACTGGCAGAGAACTTTGCTTGTCACGTTTTACTTAGTGTGGCCTCATGCATTCAGTGCCTGGCCTTCTCCTGGAGCTTCACTAAAGGAAATTTCTTGCAATACTACTTTGATAAAGTTTTCCTCTCTCTCTACTGCTAAATCAACCTATTCTACTCCCACCCCATTTAATATTTGTAGTTGGATTTTTATTACTTTGAGGGTAATCTTTTAATCCACCCCTTTCCACCCTTCTTCTTCCACCCTTTCAAAACCCTAACACCAGATAGGAGAGAAAAAAGATAGATGGGAAAGGGGGTGATTCTGTTATTAGACTACTTCCTGCAGGGGTAGGAGCAGGTGGAGTTGGGTTCCTTGGAGCAAATCTGATCTTCACCCTCAGGATATCCATCTACCTATCATCTATCCATCTACCTATCATCTATCTGTCATCTATCTATGCATCTATCATCCATCTATCTTCTTTTTCTTTTCCTCCTCCTCCTTCTGCTCCTCTTCCTCCTCCTCCTCCTCCTCCTCCTCCTCCTCCTCCTCCTCCTCTTCTTCTTCTTCTTCTTCTTCTTCTTCTTCTTCTTCTTCTTCTTCTTTCCTTAAGCTATCTGTCATCTATCTATGCATCTATCATCCATCTATCTTCTTTTTCTTTTCCTCCTTCTCATCCTCCTCCTCCTCTTCCTCCTCCTCCCTCCTCCTCCTCCTCCTCCTCCTCCTCTTCTTCTTCTTCTTCTTCTTCTTCTTCTTCTTCTTCTTCTTCTTCTTCTTCTTCTTCTTCTTCTTCTTCTTTCCTTAAACACAACTATTTAACAAACCACAACCAATAGCAACCAACCAACAATCCACTCTGCTTCTCAGGGCCTTAGCATTTAAATGCTCTCTTACGTGTCCCCAGAATATGGCTCTGCTAGAGCATGAGGCAAATCATAGTTAGCGGCTACAAAGTAGCTTCATATTCTCACACCTGGGATTAAAAGAAAACATATTTGTTTATATATTTCTGTGGGTTTATAAAAAGAAACCAAAATTCCAAAACTCTCACTAAAAATATTGACCACGCCGTGCTTATATTTTAAAGCTCATTCCACTCAAGAGTATTAATACACAATTCCTCATGATGCCAAGAGCATTCTCACTGAGAGCCAGTAGATACTAGGTACTCAAAAAAATACTTGTTGAACTCAACTGTTGACAGCAAACAATGTCTCATAACGTAAAGACTAAACACTAAATTGTTATAAAACTATTTTCCCTAAAGAATTAGCACAACAGATGAGATCAATAATGTCCAGGAAGACTTTCTGAAAATGCTATGACTTTTTTTTCTATTAGGGGTCCACAGAAAAAGCCAAATTATTTCCAGGAAACTATAAATGTTCTTGAGATGGAATGTGTGTGGTGTACCAATGGGAAAGAAAGGTATGTTGCAGGGTTAGTGCAGTTGTATACTGCTTGCCTAGGTCTTATATTTTGTCCCAACAATGGACAAGAGAGGAGTGTAATTGGGCACTGTGTCCCAGAAAATGGAAATATAAACAGTTAATGAGTTGGTGTCACCCCACAAAAGATCTATTAAGTCCTTTAAGGTAATTTAGACCAGTTGTCCAAAGCAAATACAGTTATTTTGAAGTTATTTAGACGGCTAAATTTATTAGTATTCAGAGAAAATTTACTCCACAGAAGCACATTACTTACTACTGCCAAGGATTCTCACTAGGTTGATTTAACATCTAATCTCTATGAAAAGAGATCCATATTAAGCCAATTATAAGATCAACAGTAAAAGCCATCATCAGAACAATCAAACACTGTAATAGTTCACTGCGGTACTAAAGTACAACAAAAAGATTTGAACCATCCTGGGTCACATTATGGAAAGTCCCTACTATGCCCATTAATGGAAATACACAAAAAAATGATGAGAAAAAAAAGATTGAGATAAATTCCCAAAGTTCACCTAAATAGAGAGTTATAGATACTTGGATACTTAGAGAAGATGGCAAAATGAAACTGAATTTAAGTCAGAAAAATCTGACTTGATCACCATTCATTCTTCCAAATTGTATTTGAGCTTCCTGAAAAAGACCTCTGGGAGGGATCACACAGGTGATGTCTTTTTCCTCACACAAGGTCATGCAAATAGGAGATGGGTACTATTTTCATCTGGATCTAGCTAAAAGCTATATTTGGTTTCCTTCAGAGTTCTGTTAGATATATAATTGGTTCCATTTTGGAAGTTCGATAATGTACTTTCTCAGCAGCAGACTGAATGGAGTCTCCACTGGCAGGCACACCTGTCCTACCTCTTTATAAACAAAGAAAACATATTCTCTTCATTGTAGGTTCACCGTCCTTGGCCTGCAGCATCCTAAGACTCTATTCTGGATATTTCAGCCTTATCAACGTTAATACCCTCTTTCTTCTTCTTCTCAGATGATCCTCTTTTCAGCCTGCTGTATCTGTGGACTCATTGGAGGCATCCTGAATTTTCAGTTTCTTCGGGCAGTCACAAAAAAGACCTCATCTCTGTACCCACTGCATCTTGCTTCCATGTCTTTGGCGTGTATCGGCATTGGTGGCTGCACTATCTCCTCCTGGCTCACTTGTCGTCTAGCCAGTTATGAGCAAAGGAGGATGTTTTCAGAAAGGGAACATTCCCTTCATCACTCTCATGAAATGGCCGAGAAAGTGAGTTTTTTCATCTTGCCTCACACTGCTACAACAATCCCTATAATCTAGGTGATCAATTTACAAACTTAGA
Source organism: Acomys russatus (assembly GCF_903995435.1). Taxonomy (NCBI): domain Eukaryota; kingdom Metazoa; phylum Chordata; class Mammalia; order Rodentia; family Muridae; genus Acomys; species Acomys russatus. The sequence goes on from NC_067137.1 coordinate 125,005,633, forward strand.
TGGCAATCTGGAGAACCATATTTTTTTAATTTGACCCTATTGGATTAAGAACAAAGTTTTTTAACAAGTTTTTCTCTGTGATTCATAAGCACAGACACTTTCAACAGAATTTTATAGCCTCTGTCTATTTAAAAACATAACTCTAAGATACCATTTTATTAATTATTAAGCACCTTATAAATATGGATTCTACCTAAGATAGGTATGTATTATACTGAGGAAATACACAAACTAAATACAGCCTCCACCCAAAAACGTCAACTTTAGAAATCACACGAATTCTCTTTTCCAGTACAACCTTTGTGCTTACAAGTAGATGCATTTGATTATGTAAATTGGGTCCTCACGCATAAAAGAGGCTATTTAGTAAGGCAACAAAAAGCCTTGTCTATCAGTGCAGACATTACAATCCATATAAAGCTTCATTGAACTCTCATCTAAATGCCATGCACATTAGGATGGCTTTGCCTGTATTTTGCACAATGCTGCTTGCATAATTTTTCATGAAACTTACTCAAACAGAAACTTATGTTAGTTGCATTAAGGAGCAAATAATATAGAAAGAGCTATATGTGCTCCTATTACATTCGGTACACATTTCTAAATTCAGTCCTGTTACCTCATCTATTTAGGAAAACATAATCATCCATAAAATCAGCTCACTAAGATAATGAACAATTATATTTTGGTTTATTTCTTGAAAATAAAATTATACAATCATAGCATAAAAGAAATTGTATCAAGAGTTATGCATATTTCTTTATAATGTTATTTTCAGGTTAAGAAATATTTATTTTATACTTCATCTGTCTTCATTTTGTATACTATCTATATATAAGGAGAAGAGATTCTCATTAACTGTCTCAAGAAGTAATTGTGGGATGATCTGTACATGTCATTCAAAATAGAATTGACATTATAAATAGAAGGACTTACTAGTTTTCAAGCAGGTCATTAAATTGTTGCATTATTGCAAATTGTGATAGCAGCTCCATTTTGTTCTGTCTTTATGCTAGTGTTTTTTAGACTTTCTTTGCATATGTTTGTTCAATATTTATTGTATAATTGTTATATTTACATTAGAGATTGAGGGCTATTGAAATAACCGACTTGCCCAGCTGCCCGGTGGTGCCTCCGACACCAGAGTTACCTACAAGGTACGCTGACTTCTAGGGAGTTACCATGTTGTAATGTTGCTACAGGAAGCCTCTATTAGAAAGCCATGATGTCAGCGGATCAGTCTGTGCTGATGCTGTACGTTCCTCAAAGTATCACTTTTAGAAGGGATACTCTGAGGAGCTGACATAACCTTACATGGCAGAGTCTTACAGCTTCAAAGTTGAGTATTTTAAAAATTCAGCCTGCCTCTAAGCATCCAAACACAGTTCCGTTTGGATGATTCACAATTCCTTTTGTTCTCTGCAGCATCACAACTCTGACTCAGCATCATCATTCACAGATGATAACTGTGCTTTTCATAATAGATGAGTCTGGATAAAGATGAACTCTATATTTATGTCATGCCAAAATTACACAAACAGAAAGACAAATTCTGAATGTTACTTTTGGTAAATTATCTGATATAGCACATTTCCAATGTATGTCACATATTTCCAGTTGTGAACAATAAATATTTAAGGCTCTTGGTTTGGCCAAAGAGAATAACTGGGAATGCAGAAAGTTACATTATCATCCCATTTGAAGGAAGTACATTTATTTCTAAACATCCAAGTCTGCTCTTGCCCAGATTAGATGTATGCTTTTATTAAATTGGAAATGCTAATTTGCAAATAAAATGATGAGACTCATCCATTTAAAACTAACTTTCACTATTAGTTTTTATCAGCAAGTTTACTGTGTCTGTGTTTGAATGAATCTAGTTAAGAAAATTCTTTGAATTTATAAGATTTTAGAAAACATTTTTCTTAAAATCTTACAAAAATATTGATAGTTTAGTTTTATGAGTTTTAGGGGTTTTTTAAAGTATTTTCATGAAAAGGAAATGGCAGGTGAGATTCTTATTTCTGTTTACTTACTAAGTAGTTTTCTTTCTTTCATAGCAGGATAAATAAGAAAATGTGCTTCATTGAACTTAATACTTATTATATTAGGAACTAAGTTTGTTTAATCTTGGCGGCACTCAGCTTTTATAAACTTAACGCCAGCTCAACAACCCCATGTTTTCAGGCCTGCTTTTATTGTGCTCATTCTTAAAAGTCTCCTCAGCAGAAACAAGATAGAAACAAGCAAGCAGAGGACTAAGAAAACAGCTTTACTTGAAATTTTTGCTGCCCTTTTGAAAGTCAACTTGAAGTATAGACTTGTCCATCTTGGATAACAGACAATTTTGCTAATATACTATCTATAAAGCAGTGTACTTCGATAGATGTAAACGGCCTTCTGGTCTCATGACTTCTCGTTGTATAAGAAAAGCCTTGGTAGCTAATAAACGGGGTCTAGGGATGTGACCTAGTTGGTAGAGTGTTTGCCTAGTGTCTGGAGCATCATGTAGGCCAGTTGCAGTGACACTATGCCTGGGTTTCTAAAACTCAGAAAAAGGAAACAAGAGGATCAGAAATTTTAGGCCATCTCAGGTATATAGTGTTTCTAAAAAACCTGGGTTAAAAAAAAAAAAAAAAAAAAACAACCTTCTCTCAAATCAAACAAATCATCCAAAGTTCATTTAAATACTTCTCATAATTTCAAGTGTAAATTTTTATGTTATTTTATTTTTCCCATCTTTATATTCACATCTTCCAAAGCACATTTCCCTGGGTCCTTTAAAAACATGCTCCAAGTTTTCATTATTGTTTCTTACTATATAAGTGATAGCCATGATGGTTTGCCCTAGGATCTCAACATTCAGGAGGCTAAGGCAGAAAAATTGCAAGTTTGAAGCAACTCTGAGCTACACAACAAGTTTAACACCAGTCTGGGCTACATTTCTAGACCCTGTTTAAAACAAAATAAAGCCTAAACACAGCCAACGTTTTTCTCACTGCAAACATAAAGGCCCCGCGCGCTTCTATAACACTTGTAGAATGTGTCGGCACTTTATTGATGTGTTTGGCAGAGGAGCTTGTGTATTGGGGAAACCTGGTGACTTAGGCATCTTTTTTCTAGGTTAGTTTCTTCCAAAACAGAGTTGAAGAAAAGGGGGAAACTTGGGCATGTGGATAGAGAGTGAATTTATTTATGTAAATAAGCCTGAGCTGTCACTTCAAATTTTTCATGTGCTACAAGATGCCATAAATTTTCATTTCCTAAGTCACAGCAACAGTAGCAATTCTTGTCCTCCCCCCGCTCCCTCCCCAGAAAAAAAACAAAAAAACAAAAACGGTTTTCATTGGCTTGCAATTTCTGTGTGTCTATCTAGCATATCAATGTCTTACTCTGAAAGTGGATTTTAATCAGTTCATGTTATTTTGATAACAGGAGATGACAGACAACGTGAGCAATGGAGCACCACAACTGATATTTAATGGAAGAGTGCAGTCGATGTTTTAAAGAACTGAACATTTTTCAGGTTGTTCATGAGGCAGGAGAGGCTGAAGACCTGTGAGTTGCAGTTAAAATGGTTCTTTCATTTGAGGTTATTTCTCCTGAGCATCCATAAAATTATTCCTTCTTAATTTTGCCTCTCTTACACTCTTGCCTTTTCTAGAGGCTATAAACCTTCCAGAAATGTAGCTTAGTTATCTCGGCAGACTGACCAATTGTTCTGAAGAAGAGTTCCAGAAAAATAAATGGAACAGCAATGTTTAATACTGTACACAAACACTATTTGACTAGCATGAGCTTTAGAATTACAATTATCTATTTTATGAATAATTCAAAAGTAAACACATCAAGAACTAAAAATAATTTATTGATGTCTTTGTTTTGAAAGACAAATGACTTCAAGTATGCTAAAACATCAAAACCTCAGAAACACATTGTTGCAACAACATTGTAATTAATTTCAATTTGTGAATGGACTATATTTCATAATTTATTTGTAAATTATAAATACTACAGCATAAAGGTAATTTCTTAGTGTGGGAAAGAATATTACTATGTATAATATTTTTGCACTTTTCAACAAGTGAAAAATTGTAAGTGAATAAAATAAATGTTTTCATTATGCTGTGCAGATTGATCTGCATGTCTGTGAATGAGCCTAAGAATAAAGTATTGTGTATACATCGCTGTATATATATTGTAAATACAGAAAATGCTCACAGCATATATTTATAGCTATATGAATGTAAATAGGTAATAAAGAAATTGTTATGGTATGAGGTTATTCCATCCCGTGTGAGAAGGCTGTTGCTCAAAAGCTTTCTAAGCCCACAAGGTCACATATTTAATTTCTACTCTATCTGTCCACTTCCTTCTTTTTCCTAAGTCTATTGTGTATAGACAAGCATGGTGGCTGACATGTATGGAGCTGAGTGCCTTTTAGATTGAAGCATAAGTATAAACTTCTTACCCGTTGGGTATTTTACTATGATTATGGTGTTTATGTAAAATTGCTAATATTTATTTAAAAGTTTAAGTTCAATCATATAAGTCTGTATTTATAAACAAAAATTATTATTTATGATTATTCCTGATACATTTATTTCAAATAACTTTCAGCCATATTAAGCTCTATAGAAGGGAAATGATACCCTAAATGAAGTTAACACTGCCTTTGCTATATTTTATTTAGCTGTTTTATTTCCTCTGATGATTAACATGAAGGTCATATCTGAGAAAGTATATATTCAATGCATACTAAAGGAGTTCTCAGTATAAGAAAATTCAAAGATAAATTGACATTCATATAGCTAGAGTCAATTCTCTTCCATAATGGAATATTAAAATAGCAACCAACAATATGTGTAAATGAACAAATAGCATGGACTTTAAAAATATTTATGAAAATTAATCTCTTACAACATACAAATTAGTATTTTTAAATGAGTAACCCTGTACTATATTTTTTATTGATTCCCAACACTAAGCAAATTTCAACTCATTTTTGTGAGCTACTTAATCACAGTTAAACTAATGTATTTAATGCTCAGTATGAGAACACAATGAGTTTTCATTGCGCTAACAAAACAGCAATAATTTGGTCTAAGGGTACTGTGAGCCTTTGACAAAGTTATCATTCAACCTGTGAAGATGAGCTCCTTAGAAAATTCTGGCTGAACAGAAATAAATGGCCTCTGTTTAGTTTTGAACTCTTCCTCACTCATTTGGGTACTTCATTGTCTGGTATATTACAAATAGTGTCCATAGATTCAATCTTAATAATTAATCAGCATCATCACTATTTCTTTCATGCTGCACATAGGCATGATACTTGCAACTAAATATATAAACTGTAAAAATGTAGAAATCTGATGTACATATTGTTCTACCAAATTTATGCTGGAGATAACTCCATCTTTAGAAATGAAACCATTGACTCTAATTTTTTGTAGCATTTCTCTGTAGACATGTTGTAAAATACAGAATTAGATTACATCAACATGTTTAATGCCTTTTGAATTTGTTTATAAAAGCACATATTAAAAGACCAAGGTAGGCTATCACTGCTTTGAAACACAGTTAAAAAGAAATGCAATTACTGCAGTTACCTACATAGTTCACAGTGTGTGTGTGTCATCAATTCTAGACATGTCTTTAAATGTAATTATTTCAATCACATGTTTTCCTAGCCCAAATTGAAGTGATTTACTTAGAATATGAGACGATTCTTGAGATAAGTGGGGAAAGTGAAGAGGACATTATTCAAGCAATTTAAAATTTAATTTTGACAACCAGCTGACAAGGAATCAAACACATGAGTGCCTACATCCTAGTTTTAGTATAAAGCTACCCTCGAGGAAATATAATGTGACACTAAATTAGGAAAATATATGTGAGACTGGTATGGAGTATACTTTAAGTGCAGAAAGAAAAATCTCTCTCTTTTTGGAAATTTAAAAATATGTTTGTCTGTGTGTATATGCGTGTGATACACACATACACATCTGCTTTGAAGTCGTTGTATAGTGACTCCTGATGTTTATGTAATAAAGTTGTATGCTTTGAAAATACAAAGCCTGTGAGTCTTGTTCTTTTTAAGGCACAGGGACGATTTCTTTCAATAATTATGCAAAGAACTTCTGTTCTGACACTGGCAAAGAGACAAATCCCTGTGAATAAGGAAAAAGGGAATCATAGCTAAAGAATAGTGGAACACAGAAAGGTAACTATTCACATAGAAAGAACTAGAAAATATTCAAATGCAGAGAGGTTGAAAACATTGAAGATATAGAAAAAGGAAATGATAATAATATAGTAAAATCCTTGAGATTCAGCCGGGAATAAGCTGTATCTAGTCATTGGCACAGTCATGACTAGTGAAAAACTGCGAGTCATGAAGCCAGCACATCTGCTTGGCACAGTCCAGCAAAGCTGAGCTAAAAATCACCATTGTGCTATCTTTCACCTTGTTTCTGATCTCTACATGTTACATTTGTGGGGGACTTTTTACAGTATGATTCATTTATATCTTTTCCCCAGAAAATTAGTTGTGTTCTCAAAGAAGTAACCTTTTCTGGTCCTACTCAGGATTTTTTTTTTTTTTTTGCCATGGAAATTGTGAAAAGCACAAAAAGGTTTGAGAGCCCCAGAAATCTGTTGGCACACCTGCCCTAAGCAAACTCAGAAACAATAGATTTGGCAACAGAGAGGTTACAGGCTTCCTCCTATATTTGGCCCATAGGACATTGCCTCCAGAAAATAAAAACTTAATAACAAAGTTAGTTTGCCTAAAATATCCTTTGATAATATATATAGATGATATAAAATTAATATTAAAAATTGTTACTAATAAGGAAACTGGCTCACATTAAGTCACAATGAGGTCTTTTAACTAAAAAAAGAAAGAGAAAACAAATAAATAGAACAAGCCAGCCTGCAGCCTCGGAGAACTTTCAAACTTTTAAACAAGGCGAACTCACAAGTTGTACTTCAACCACTATGTATTTCTCAAGGCTCAGGAAATCACCGAGACTGACTCAAATATTTTTTTTTTATTTTTTAATATTTCACTTTCCTGAAGACTGGAACATCTTTCATAATCTTTCTACAGATTCTTCTGCAATCAACCAACCATCAGTCAGTAAAAGTTCTAAATGGAACAAACACATTCACAAACTGGGCAGAACTAGTAAAAGCTGGTGAATAGTGGTCAGTCTGCCCATGGTAAAGCTGAGCACTTGCTTTAGAGGATGCACAGGTTTTTTTCTCATAAATATTTCCTTGCAGAAAGATTACACTAACTCAGTAATAGTCAATTATTTGACACATAAAATGAGTTGTTGCAGATCTCCTACTCCTGGAGAAGTTTGCTCATAATGTTGGCATGTGTCAGTGCTCACTACTGCATTTTTGTGCTTGGGCAGTTGAAAATAATGCTGCTCTGCTTTTCACTTGAGTCTTCAACTCAACTTTAAAAATGGCACATCTTAAATCTTGTGTTCCAAACTACATTTTCAAAGGTTATTTAGCAAACATATTTCAGAAACTTATGGAGAAAATCTTGAGCTCCATTTTGTTAGAACATTGTTTCCAAATAAAATTTTGAAAAGTTGTCTCCTGTATCAATGAGTTCAAGGTTAGTCCCACTTTTTGTTCTAATAGATTTAGTGTATCTGGATTTACGTTGAGGTCTTTGGTCCACTTGGACTTCAGTGTTGTGCAGGATGATAAGTATGGCTCTATTTGTATTCTTCTACATGTAGCCATCCAGTTAGACCAGCACCATTTGTTGAAGATGCTGCCTTTTTTCCATTGTATGTTTTTGGTTTCTTTGTCAAAAATCAGATGTTCATAGGTATGTGGATTTATTTTTGGGTCTTCAGTTCAATTCCATTGATCAACCTGTCTATTCTCATGCCAATACCATGAGGTTGTTGTTACTACTGCTCTCTAGTAGTGCAGCTTGAAACCCAGGAAAGGTAATATAGCCAAAAGTTCTTTTATTGTACATAATTGTTTTCATTATCCTGGGTTTTTTGTTTTTCCATACGAAGCTGAAGATTGCTCTTTCAAGGTCTGCAAAGAATTGTGCTGGAATTTTGATTAGAATTGCACTTAATCTGTAGATTGCTTTTGGTAAGATGGCTGCTTTTACTAAAATGTCTGAACTCGTCATCATTTCATTCTTTTCTTCTCTAACTAATCACCTTTCTGAAAACATACGTAATATTTCTTGTTCAAAGTTTATGACAGCCAAGAAAATTCAGTTATTCCAAAACCATAAATTGTAAGTTGCCAGTTACTTGTCACAGAGGAAACCAAATCAGATTGGATGCCTAACAAAAGTATACAGAGGGACTTTTTTCACTCCATTTACCAGGAGAGCTACACATTGAATATATATCTCTCCCAGGAATTTATTTTCTCATGTATTGTTTTTTAAAAAAAGATGAAAACTGTTTCAAGATTGTAGTAGTTTAATATTATGCTTTTTTTTTATTAACTTATTCTTGTTACATTGCAATGGTTATCCCATCCCTTGTATCCTCCCATTCTTCCCTCCCTCCCATTTTCCCCTTATTCCCCTCCCCTCCCCCTGTATATGCTCATAGGGTATCAAGTCTCTTCTTGGTAACCTGTTGTCCTTCCTCTGAGTGCCACCAGGTCTCCTCCTCCAGGGAACATGAACAAATGTGAGGCACCAGAGTACGTGGGAAAGTGATATCCCACTCAACTGTGGAGACTGTTCTGACCGTTGGCTAGATCTGGGGAGGGGTTAATATTATGCTTATTGTAGTAAAAGTAACACATTCGTTTTTGGCCTCCAACCTTTGCATAGTTGGAATTCTGAAAGGATGAAGGGCCATCTTTATTCTTTTTTACATTAATTAAGTGCTGCTCCCCAAGACCAGCTCCAGGAACAGTGAAAAGGAAAGAAGAGAGGTGAATCCTCAGTAGGGAGAAATGAGCAGGCAGGGAAAGGCTGGTTAAGGGAAACCAACCATAGGTTGAACAACTAGCCAAAGGAACTAGTTGTTGAGGAGAGGTTGAGGAACAGAGGAAAGAGAAATATTTGCAGACTCAGGCATATGCCATACAAGCTGAAGGTCTTAAAGCCTAGGAGAACTTTATTTTCAGTCTCTCCATCTGTCTCTGTCTCTGTCTTGGTTGCTGTCTGACTGACTCCTTGTTCATTATCACCCATCTTTCTCTCTTCTTGCTTGCTGTTGCTCATCTTTCTAACTCTCTTCTTGCTTGTTCCCCATCTCACTCTAGCTTACTCTCTCATGTCTGTTACTTTTTTGCACCCCTCTCCTTGAGCTAATCCCAGTATTTTATTGAAAGAAAGTTAAATTTTTTTCATTGCAGATTACATCATAATTTTTTCCATCTTTGCAATCACTAGGGTGAACAAAACTCAACAGAGTAACAAGGAAATGCGAAAAGTTCTGTAACCTACAACAAAGCATACAACAAAAGTCAATCAGTTTTCAAGCAATGGTCAGCATGACCTGATCATTATTTTTTAAACAGTACATGGGATAGTTTAATCATAAATTTCTCCAAGTCTAAAGCCAATGTGTTTACAAGATGGTCATAGCAACATAGCTTGAGCTAAATGTTCTTTAAAGAAAAGACTTACTCCCAGTCCCAAACCAACAGGTGTGTTAGCCAAGCTTAGGCTAACTGCCAAGAGATCCTCTATTGTAAAATATCTGTAATGTATGACATTCCAAGCTCACCTTCTATTGTTCTCAAAGCAGATTCTAAAGACACATTTCTAAAGAAAAACAGTATCTAGCCAGGTACTGTTATATCTACATCTTACATACAGTTTATGCTTCGGTGCTCACAGTCAGAGCAAAATCCTCCATCATTGTCTCAAGCATTTGTCCAGATGCCCTCTTTCAACATTCTCTGTGGGAAAAAGTTTTTCCCTGTATGATTTTCCTTAGAGCTGAAGATAAAGAGAAAAAGCAGTTTGGGGAGAAATGGCAGATTTCTAAACAACATGACACCTGGACCATGCATAATATTTAGGGGCAATGGTGATCAGCCAGCAACCTTTGGAATTTTTGTCAAGCAAAGCCTCAAGAGCTGTTCTAGATGTCTAGCGATCATGCTGGACAGTCTCTGGAACTTTGCCAAGCAAAGCCTCTGCAACTTATTCTCATGTCTGCAACAACTGAGGGCTTTTGATTTTAAAGTTGTGCATCATTTGTAGCTAAAGGATTCACTTCCTAGTTGCCCAGTGCATTTCAAGCCTTCACCCAAGTTCTGCTGTACTGTGCTATTGAGAATTTCCGAAACATCTCTAGAACTTTACAGACAAATCTAAAACACCATCAAAATATTTTGTTAACTACCAGAAATCAGTCATGACTACCCTTTGCTCTTGGTTCTCTCCAACAAAGCAGAATATTAGTTTTCAAACATCATTTCATAATACCCTGAGGAACAGTTGAATGAAAGGCTTCAAGCTTTTTTTCATTTTTGTCCAAGAAAGAAAGCGACCAGTGCCATCATTCACAGCTTTACTAGCCCTCACCCTAGACTACAAATAAGCCCAGGAGTGAGAAAACACTTGTCCTGGTTAGATTTCTGTCAATTAGACACAAGCTGGAGTTATCTGGGAAGAGGAACTGCAATTGAGAAAATGCTTCCATCATATTGCTTCCAGGCAAGTCTGTAGGGCATTTCTTCATTAGTGATTGATGTGATAGGACCCACCTAACTGGGTATCACCCCTTCACAGGTAGTCTTGGGTGGTACAAAAATGCAGGCTGAGCATTCCATGGGAAACAAACCCGGAAGCAGCACTCTTCCACAGTCTACTTCAATTCCTGCCTCTCAGGACATCCCCTGATGTTGGATTATAACTGTAAGACAAATAAACTTTGTCATTCTTATGTTGATTTTCATCACAGTGTATTTACCACAGCAATATAAACCTAACTAATACAACACACACACACACACACACACACACACACACACACACACACACACACGTGTGTATATATAATGTTTGGTTCCTGTTTAGAAAGATGTCTAGAGTCCAGATGTCCAGAGCCCATATTGCTATTCAGAAAGTTTTCATTAGCCAGTCTTTTCTATTTGCAAAGTACATTAATGAGTCCTCTTATATAAATCTCTTAGAAAAGAAAACCAAAGCTCTATAGCCTCCTACAATAAAATGAGTTACTGGAGGTGATGTCAAGTTTCTAACTCACAATATAGTGAGTGCTAATAATTTTAGCTTGCTGCTATTTTCTATCAGCAAAAAGGATGGTGTCATGTAGCTGGTGAAAATTAGCCATTTTAAGCATTATTTAAATGAGTGTTATCCATAAATACAAATATTAGTCATCTTTTTTGTCATTCAAGACAGGGGTTCTTTGTGTAGCCTTGGTGCTCCTGGAACTCTCTCTGTAGACCAGGCTAGCTGAAAACTCATAGAGACCCACCTGCCTCTGGCTCTCAAGTGCTAGGATTCAAGTCATGCACCAACCACCACCTGGCTACAAATAATAGTCTTCTCTTGACATCAGTTATTTAACATAAAGTAAAAACTAGCTAAATACCAATATTTCACCTACTGATCAGGTAATTTTACCAATTACTCCAATTAAATCATGCAACATGCTACTTGTAGGTTCCTAGCACAAACCATAATGTTCTCTCTCCTTTATTTGCTCTTCTGGTTTCATACCCAAATTTCTGGCTTTATAGTACTAACTTGATGTTTTGTTCTACTACCTGCACTTGAATCTGTGAATTTACCTTTGCAGCTATGATAGTTAGCTTAGTTTGAGTTTTATTGCTGTGAAGAGACACCATGACCATAGTAATTCTTATTAAGGAAAATATTTAATTGAGACTGTCTTACAGTTTCAGAGGGTTAGTGCATTATTGCCATGGCTGGAAGTACAGCAGTGTGTGGGCAGATTTGTGCTAGAGAAGGAGCTGAAAGTTCTACATCTTGATTAAAAGGCAGCAGTGTGTGGAACACTGAGTGTAACTTGAGTAAATATGACCTCAAAGCCTGCTGCCACAGTGCCACACTTCCTCCAAAAATGCCACACCTACTCCAACAAGGCCACACCTCCTAATAGTGCCATTCCCTATGCGCCAAGCATGGTCACACATGAGTTCATGGGGGTCATTCCTACTCAAATCACCATACTCCCAAATCCACTGTCTTAAGAATAACTCAAGGTTGTTTATCAAAACTCCGTACTCCAGATCCAGGGAGTAAAATCCAGTTGTAGTCAGTGAACCAGCACCAGCTGGCTAAAGAAGCAGCTTCAACAATGTCAGACATTTGTTCAAATTACAGATAACAATTCAAAGGATGTTTATCAAACAACTAAAAGAAAACAGTTCTGTCCCATGTAAAGCAGGTAGAGGACCTAGGAGAACTTTAGAGGCACCTTAAGTAGGATAGAAAGATGGCTAATAGGGACAGGAGAAGTAGACCTATTTTAGGCTCAGTTCCTTGGAGCGATTACATTCATTGTCAGCAAACACAGCAATAAGAACAAGCAGCAGGAGGAGCAATAGCCTCTTTGAAGTCTTCTTTGGAGCAGCTCTCTCTAGAAGCATCTTGAAGTAAAACAATGAACAGACAAGCAATATGAAGCCATGCAAAAGTGATTGATCTTTGTTATTTGGACTATTTATTCTCTCCCATAGACCATTCAGGATGTTTTGCAACTGACGAAGACCATGGCTCCACATGAGGTTCCCTTTCTAGTGAACAAACATCATACGCCCTTTCGTGAGTCTGTTTCACATCCCACACTTGGGATCAAAACAAAAACATGTTTACATCCACTATATTTAGGTCTATAAACTATTAGAAATAACTTTTTCTTGTTTTGATAAAATTATTCCTTTACATATCAGATCTGTTCATTTTCTGTGGTTTTGGTGCCCCTTCAGGTCCCTAGTTTAGCTTATTCAACTGCTAAAAAAACTACCAGGAGAAAGCTTTTCTTCAAGCTTGAACTAATAATATCAGTATGATCTTAGAGCCAATATGGTATGAGGTGGGAGGAATCACAAGAAATATCAAGATAAAGTGAGACAAAGGGACAGGATTACTTTCCTTAAGCCATTGGTCTACATAACTCAAAATGTGCCATCTTTAATTAATCATGGTATTCAAGATATGTTGTGATCTTTATGTTATTTGCTGTCCTTTGAATTTTAGCATCGCACCTGTTTGCATACAGAGCAACTAGAGTAAATACATCTTGTGCATAAGTGAGGAGCATTTAAACTTGTTAGTATGGAGATGCTCTGGGGACATCAGAGAAAGCTGGGTATAAGGCACACCCTGTCTCGGTTCTATTTTATCTACTTTCCCTTAAAACGTTCCACGCCATGTTCTTTGGAATGTGTAATGTCAAAGGCCTTTGAATTTACACCCACACAGACTCTGCAGCCAGAAAATAGCTCATTAAACTGCAGCTATAAAGCCATCTTCAAAAAATGTAAAAAATGATATCCTATTTTTGTTCTGCTGTGAGATGAAGACAGATGGAAGTGAGATTTCCATAAGCACCTATGTAAGTGCTAAGGGTAGTTTTAAAGGCAGATCACTTAGATCTTAAAAAGCTGAACAAAGGGTGTTGAAGCTTACTTGTAGTAATGGTGAGTTAGAAAGAAAATATGGCCTTAGAAGACATAGAAAGAGCATAGTTTCCATTAAAAGACAGCAGATTATAACAGGTACATCCAATCTTCCTGAAGAGCATCACCTTTTGAAGTATCTCTTTTTACCATTTCCCAGACTGTAAGAAAATAATGGCCACAGTTACATACTATACTGTGTATGCGCCTGTGTGTGTGTGCACACACACAGAAACACACACACACACACACACACACTATATATATATATGAACACATACTTCACATACTTTTATTTAAACCAACCTTCTTCTCTAATATGTGTCTATTAATCAAAAGACTACCTAACTGCCTTCCTAGCCTTCCTAATAATAACTGACAGATACCTACATAGATACTCACAAACTCATACAGGTACCTTCATATCTCTCTCTCTCTCTCTCTCTCTCTCTCTCTCTCTCTCTCTCTCTCTCTCTCTCTCTCTCTCTCTCTCCTCGTTTGTTTTCTTGTGTACTAGACAATTTATTCTCTATTCTAAGGGCCTAATATGATTCATAAGAATTTATTTTAAAGATTCTTTAAACTGCATTTGTGCATTATAAACAAGGACACAGTATAAAGAGTAGACATTCAGAAATTTAGGGCATGAGGTAGAAAGATAGTTCAGAAGTTAAGAGCATGTGGTATGAAGCAGAAGACCCTAGTTTAGTTCCTAGCACCTACATATGGATGTAAATTCATTTCTAGAGGGATTCATGTCTGAGGGTATCCTCAGAAATCTGCACTCATGTTCACATATCCACACACAAAAATAAAAGGATATGTAGAGCCGGGCTTGGTGGTGTATACCTTTAATCCCAGCACTAGGGAGGCAGAGGCTGGCAGATTGCTCTGAGTTTGAGACCAACCTGGTCTACAAAGTGAGTACAGGACAGCCAAAGGCCACACAGAGAAACTCTGTCTTGAAAAAATAAAAAAACAAACAAACAAACAAAGAAATTTAGAGTAAAGTAGCATTTAGGACAAAATGGTCACATAGGTATAGAATCTTGTATACATTTTCTTATTTACAAAAGAAAATTAGCTTGAGTGTATTTGTATAAATTGGAAGAGCTGTGTGTTATATCCCAGTAATGGACAAATTATAGGAGAGTTTGCTGTGTATAGGAGAAAGTGGAATACACATGAAATAATATAAATAACACTAACACATGTTTTAAAGAGATAGCTGTTTCCCCTTGCTAATTATTATTCTATTCTCCTTGTAAACAATTATGTTTTGAGGTAGTTATTATTTGTTTCATTAATAACATTATAATAACAAAAAAGACATGTTCCTCTTTGCAGAATAATACAAGGGGAACATAAATTAAAATTCTTTATTATAGAGCCAGGCATGGTGGTGTATGCCTTTAATCCCAACGCTGTGAGTTTGAGGCTAGCCTGGTCTACAAAGTGAGTGTAGGACAGCCATGACTACACAGAGAAACCTTACCTCAAAAAAATTCTTTATTATATCTAATAAACATGTATTGATTTGATAATGCTATCCTACTTTTCTGAATTTATGTGTTTTGTGGATTTTGTGTACATAGTTTATTAAACTTTGATGGGTTTGCACACCAAGTAGAATGAAACCATCAACTACCTAGCTATTTATCACTGCAATTCCAACCATTGCAGAAGAGTGAAAATGGTAACATATTCTTTAAAGTCACATTTGTAAACTTTAGTAGTGTTATAATTATCTAGATTATTTGTTAAAATAGATTTCTGCATTGCCTGACAGAGTGAGTGATCCTGAACATGACTAAGAATTTTTATTTGTAACCTGTTCCCATCTACACTGACACCACATAGATGGTAACAGAAATATGATTTGAAGGCCAGCAATAAAATACCTTTCCAGAAGTGTGTCAGGTACTTGTCTGTAATTCCAGCACTCTGGATCAGGGGCTTCACAGCAAGTTCAAATTGCAAGCAGCTAGGTCTCTCCAAGGTCAAAACCAACCAAGCAAAACCCCCAAACTCCCACACTATATTAAAGATATTGGAGCCTAATTTACAAATTCACTTAAGTTATTTCATGTTTGTCTCATATGCAAGATAGAGCTCACAGAGTGTAAAGGCCCTGAACTGGAATGAACTATAATGTGCTAATTTTTATCAATTCATTTACATTAGTTTCAGCATCAGCAATCTAACAAGCAAGTACAAAGAACCTTCAAAATAAAAAAGCATAATCCTAAATTGCTTTTTAGGAAGGACTATATGCAAAACTAATCCATCAATAACAATTACCATGGATTTTGCCAATTACACATTGTATTAGGCTAAAATTAAAGATGACAAACGTAAAGCTCATGTCTGCCATCTGCTGATACATTGCTGTATTACATGTGATCAGGGGCAACTAAAGGCTGAAGTAGTCTTTGTTTAAATCTTTGCTTTGTGTTTCTTTATTTTCAAAAACCACTGGACGAATTTTAAATGTTCTGTTTCACTCCCAGGAAACTCAAGAGGCCCTGAAGAAATTGATGCACCAACCAAGAATATTCCAAGCAGAGAACCTAGACCCCCCCGTTCAGATTTTGTTTGTTTGTTTGTTTGCTTTTTGTTTTCAAGATAGGTTTTCTCTGTAGTCCTGGCTGTCCTGGCCTCACTTTGTAGACCAGGCTGGCCTTGAATTCACAGAGATCTGCCTTCCTCTGCCTCCCTAGTTCTGGGATTAAAGGTGTGCACCACAGGGCCACTCCTCACTCCTACTTCAGTACCCCACAGAGAGAGATAAAAAGAGAGTGGAATGGGAACAGAGGGGAAGAGAGGAAGAAGAGCACTCCCTGGTTCTTAACACCACAAAAATATTCACTTTCAAAAATATTTTTTTTACTTCCATTTGAGAAGGGTTATACTATGCTGTGGACGTGACTATGTAGACAATCATGGCCTCATGAGTTTGCCTCCAAAGTTCTGTGATTAATAACATGTGCTACCATGCTTGGCAATGTTTATTTTTGGAAATGATTGTATGGGCACTGGTGGGAAATACCTGAAATTATTTTAAGAGGTATTGTATTGTCCCAATTCTCCACTGCTCCTTTTATCTATGTTATTTAGTTTTGTTCTTCTTCCCCCGCCCGTGTGTGTGTGTGTGTGTGTGTGTGTGTGTGTGTGTGTGTGTGTTGACTATGAAGCACAGGCTTTTCTCAAACTCATAGCAATCTTCTTGTCTGTATTCTGAGTGTTGGGATTGGAGAACAATAAATCTTTCTCTTTCTCTCTCTCTCTCTCTCCCTCCCTTTCTCCCTCCATCCATCCCTTCCTCTACCCCTCCCCCTCCCTCTCTCCTACAAAAATAATTTTAGTTGTTATTTTGTGTGTATGAGTGTTTTGCCTATATGTGTGTCTTTGTGCTCTGTTCATGCCTGTTGGCCATGGAGGTGAGGAGATCGTGTCTAAACCCCTGGAACATGAGTTACAGATAGCTGCCATATATACTGGGACTGAAACCTGGATGTTCTGGATGAAACTTCAGTGTTCTTAACTGCTGGGGTATTTTCTATTCCTGATAATGTTTACTGTCCAAAACATTCTAGGTCACTTGAGGATCAGATTTCTGTTGACGGCATCTCTGCAGGTATCAGACAGAAAATCAAACCACACTAAGAGGTGAGAGTGAAAGCCTAGTGCAGACGGACTTTGTCAACCTAAATCAGGCTTGGGGCAGTCTAATACTAGGCAGTTCCTTGTCAGCATACTTAAAACACAGTACAATCTGGGAAATGATATCTAGGTGACATCAGTCCAATTCCAGGTATATAATAAAGTTTAAGTTGTGACTACATAGAAACTCCTTTACTAAGTGCATATGACCATGAGGATAGAGTCTATAGCTAAAAGTTGTGTAATATATTTCAATTAAAATATATAAAAATAAATTTTTAATTAAAAAGTGGCCATAGAAATAGCTTAGTTAAGAGCAATGGGTATAGTTTCATAGGACACAGGTTCCATACCCAGAAGTCACATGGTAGTTAACCGTTTGCTGTAACTCCAGTCCCAGGTATCTCCTGCCTAAAGCTTAAAAAAATAGAATTCTGTACAATGATGTCACAGCCCTGAGACAGACAGCAGCCAGGGCTAGTTAAAATAAACTCCTTCTGGTCCTACATGGAAGCAGCTGCAGCCTTTCTCTGAGCCAGCCTGCTCAGAGGCAAAAGCAGCCTTGTGAGGTTAGAATAGCTTAGCAAAGCTGTCCCTATAAGAAACATATCCACAGTTATTATAGTAGCTTTTCCTTGACACTTTTTGAATTTGTGTTCTCTGTCCTTTGTATATGTGAGAATTGTGGTACTGACACATCTATCTGTTAGATCACATATCATGATTAATAGGTAGCATTGGCTCCTGAGAAATCTACTTTCACAGTGTCATTTACTTGATTTTCAGCTAAGACCTTGTGGTACAAGATGAACATTCTAGAGGAATTTCTGACCATCATTTTTATAATTCACATATGTTTCTGCCTTTGAGCTAAGAACGTCCTTAAAAATTTCTGCTTTTACATTATGACCACATTCAGAAGAGGATTTAACTTAGCCTACATAAGAGTTGGAAAACCTATATGAAAATGTATCCAGAGTCCCTAAGTAAAATCTCAACTCTTCCTTTATTGAAGAAAAGCATTACTTTGGAAATGGCTCCCATGGTCTCCTTGCCTGACATGGGAAAGAAATCTTTCTTATATCTTTTGTCTTGGCTGATGTGGTGTGCCTGTTCTTGGTAGTTAAATTGCCTACATCTGCAATTAACTAAAATATAAAGATTTGGGTACTGTGGGGTATTTTTCTTAATTATAGCTTTTGAAGTGGGAAATCCTTCTTTAATCTGTATCTTTTTAAGTAATAAGATACACTTTTAATCTAGGCCACAGATTCTGGTAGCAGCCTACAAACATAACGGACACTGAAGCTGGCAAATCTTTCTCTTTGCTTGTCCTACCTCTGGCTAGCAAGTTTTTGTTTCGTTTTGTTTTGTTTTCTGGCATTAGAGCCTACTTCTTTGGAATTCTGGTATAAACTGGAGACAGGCTGAAACATCAAGCCACATAGACTGAACCACTACTGGATTCTTAACTTTCCATTGGTAAATAGCAATTGTTGGACTAGTTAGACCACAGCCTGTGAGGCATTCTAATAAATCCACTTTCTACATATAGAGATTCATTCTCTCGGTTCAGTTCATCTAGTGAACCCTTACTAATACTGCTGTGTTGGTGTTTTGTTGTTTTTCACCTTCCCACTGAGGAAGTTGTCTCTTCTAACAAAAGCGTTCCACAGTATTTGTCATCTGTCTCCTGCTTTTCTCCCAGGCTTGTCTTATACCTATCAGGTGGAAAGCAGCTTCAATTTGCCTGAACCTAGCATGAAGCTGCAACACAAAAATCTTGTTTCCTAGCCGGGCGTGGTGGCGCACGCCTTTAATCCCAGCACTCGAGAGGCAGAGGCAGGCGGATCACTGTGAGTTCGAGGCCAGCCTGGTCTACAGAGTCCAGGATGGCCAAGGCTACACAGAGAAACCCTGTCTCGAAAAACCAACCCCCCCCCCCCAAAAAAAAAAATCTTGTTTCCTAAAATCTCTCTGCATAATAATCTGGACACCCTTCAACTTGTGGAACAAATTAATAACTCCATTGTAAAGCGCAATGGGCTATGCAAACTAACTACCTTGATTCCAGGTGGAAGAAGGGGAAGTGCCTACAAAGTGGTGTGCCAGAAAACTCAGGCAATTTCTGAAGTTGGGACGCGGTGAAGGCCAGGTCACAGCCCACAAAGGGGAGGAGTTAAGCAGTGGGAGGTGGAGTTGTGCGGCATCCCTCGGGGCTGGGCTGGAAAACAGAAGGGTTAGCTTTTATAGGTCAGGCACACGTGCTCCTGAAATGCAAATCCCTGCAGATCTGGAAAAGATGTGCCCTTGGACCGGAATCCTGGCCCAGGAACCCCAGAGTCCCGTCAGCACACGCTCACCCTAAGAGAGGCGCTCCTTTCACTCAAGAGTCACTGGCCAATCAGAGCCTTCAATCGGACGTGTCAATCAGAAGAGGAGGCGAGTTCTTCCGGGTGCCTTGCTACAGGTTCCGCTCAGTAGCTGAGCGGGCTTGAATGAATTGGTGTGCTGTACTGTGATCGCTGCTGCTGTAAGGAGAGCTCAGGCAAGCCCCGAAGCCGCGACATGGTGAGCACAGGGCCACTGCCCACAACGGGGAGGAGCAGGCAGTTGAACAGCGAGAGCTAGTGTGGTGGTTCTTTTCCGGGCTGGATGGGAACCCGCAGTCAGATGCGGCCACCTGTGAAGCTCCTTGTAGTCCTAGCCACTCATTAGACACCCGGTGGCCTCTGAGTAACTTCATTATGAGGCTGCATCTGTGCAGAGCACTTGGAGCAGGGATTTGTGTGCAGAAACAGCCTTGGCAGGATGCCGAACGCGGAGAGTCCTAGTTTCTTTAGTGTCTTCTACAAGTTCTGCCCTTAACATTTAACATTTAGGTGTAAGATCCATTTGGAGTTAATTTTGTGGAGTTTGTAAACGGCACCTCATGTGTTGGGTAGCACGCCAATATTAAGCTATGGTGTAAAAGAGTAGAATTGATGATACAGTGGAGTTATCAATGCTTAGGAAATAGTAAGTCACAACAAACAGAATTTAGATGACAAAGGACTGCCTCTAAAACACCCCACAGATAAGTAATGTGCTAACCAGGCCTATTAGGGATTAGGATGCTAGGATACACGTTTGTTCACCAGGATTGTCCAGAAATATGGCTCTAAACTGTAGCAAAGGAGACATGCCTGATTTACAACCAGCCACCAAGCCCATCCCCGTATCAAAGAGCCTCTAACAGGCTGCTCAGTGGGGCGTTACAGGGTCATAATCAACATTAAATCCTGGTGTGCCATAAAGGTTACGTTTTCTTCTTGAGAAAACCATAGTTCTGCCACATTGGCAAGGTGGCACCTGGTGACAACCATTTGAAAAGGAAAAGCACTGTTGTGTTGAGTGCTGGCCTGATCAAGCAAGGCTTTCTCTGAGGTCCTCATGTACAAAGAATGGCAGCTCCTTCTGAAACATGTTATGCAGAGTCAGTTATAGTCTGGGGCCTAGGCCTTGGATGCTTTCTCTAAAACCATGAGGTATATAAATAAAATAGAATTCCTTCTCTAAAAACAGGAATGTGCTTGGGGGAGCTGGTTATGATCTCGGGCCGGGACCTTCGGGGATAGCTTGCTTGAGATTCTGAGAACCCAAGTCTTCCCACCACATGGGGCTGTGATCATCAGTGCCAAGTCCACTGTAGGCTTGGTCAGTAAATGTTCTTGAGATACCCTGAGTTCTCCTTGTGCAGCACGCTTTGATTGGACTTCTCCTGACTTTGTCTCATTATATGATAGTTTCTGCTGACCTTATAGATGTATCTTATTTCATTCCATTTTCACCCCTGGAAGTAGTATACAAAATGCTATTGTTCTTAAGCTTACTGAGTATAAGACATAGCTTTTGCAACCCCCCCCCCACTGCCCCCCCCCCACCAGCTTTTATACTTTCTACCTTCTATCTTTTCATCCTCTGGGACTTTCCACCTAGGATCCTGTCACTGAAGAATGTTCTGCTGTTTGAGGCACTGAGAATGTCTTTGCTGTGTAAATCTCCCATCTGCCCATGCGGCTAGACTTTCAGCTTCCCGTCCTTACATAAATTGTTCTGACTATAACCTGGGGCATGAACCTGGCAGAGACTTAAGGATGGCAGCATATGTGGAATACAAAATTGTTCTAGGCTGGCTCCCCAGTTAGCATTAACCAGTGTAGCGGTCTTTGCCGATTTGTGGTTTGTTCTTTTCCACATCATTTATCTCCCACCCCCCTTTACCCCCTAACACTAGATAGGGGAGAAGCAAGGGTAGAGAAGAAAGAGATCCCTGAATCTAATCTCTCCTTTTGTTTCTTCTTTGACCACAGCTACTAACAAACTACAACAACCTCCCTAAAAGACCAACATCACCCTAACCTGCCTCTTGGGGGCCTCCAATTGGTATACCCTCTGAAAAGTTCTGGGGATTCCAAATGTCACACTATCACAGAAAGTAACTGCAGCTGACAAAACCATGCTTCTGCTAGAGCATGAGGCAAATCGTACAGAGCGGCTGCGGACAGTCTGGAGCAGCCCCAGATCTCTACCCTTGGGATTAAAACAAAAGCACATTCTCATAATAATTCTGTGGGAGTTTTTGTTTATTTGCTTGGCTTTTGTTGTTGTTTTGTTGTTTTTCATTTGTTTGTTTGGCTTTGTTTTTAGGTTTTTCGAGACAGGATTTCTATGTGTAACAGCCCTGGGACTACCTTTGTAGAATAGGCTGGCCTTGAACTGACAGAGATCCACCTGCCTCTGTCTCCCAAGTGCTGGAATTAAAGGCATGTACCAGCACGCCTGGCTTACTTCTGTGTTTTTTAAAGAAACCAAAATTTTAGAATTTTCAAAATGTTGGTGCAAACTAGAGCTGGATGCAAGCTATATTAAAGAGATTTTTCTTAATTAATCTTTTAATTGTGTGTGGAGTGATTTCTCCCTGGGAAGGTATATTAATTCTAGAACAGCTGCATTTTCAGCCTGTTAGAAAAATGTTTCTGAGGCAAGCTGTGTTGACTAAGGTCACCCTGATCCTAGTCTTTTGTTCCCTTGCTTTTCTCTTGATTAAACGTACTAAATCCTTAAGTTGAAGGGATATACCACAACAGAGTTTTAAATATACTCATTTAAGTTATATAATTAACTGTTCACTGCAGCAACAGGAAAAAGATTTGCATGTGGAACATGGCTTCTGCCTTCAGACCAGAACAGTAGGAACAATTTATTGTGTACACTGCTGGTTGAAGCAGTGTAGGCAATAGTATATTACAGACTAAAATTTAAGGGAATCAGCAGCAGGGGTCACCGTTATAAAGAAGAGCCTGATTCAGGCAGGGTGAGCAATTTTGTGATTTCCCAACATGTGTTAATTCATGCATGTGAATGAAAACAGACCAGATTGGTGGGTGTACAATATGTGGGATTATGTTGAGCCAATGAATATTGAATTCCCAATTAAGGGACTGTCCTATGGAGATATAAGCAATCTTCTTTGACACAAGTAAGTTCAGAGAGTTGAGAAACAGGCTGTAGGCTGCAGCTGTGTGTATCAGGTTACAGGCCTCAGCAGCTAACACTGCACACAGGGTCAAACAGTATCTCATTAGTGCCATTTCCTCAACCAGGGAATGGCTGCTGTGTTTCAAAGTCAGTTTAGCTATGTGGTTTGTTTTATTTTTTTTCCAATTATATTTATCTTTTTAAGAAGTCAACTGTTGGTATTTTTAAATTTCATTTTCTTTATGCATCACTGCTATATCTTATTTGTTTCTATTCTCCAGTGTCTCTGGGTCAGTAAGAATTTTTTCCTTTTTCTCCAGTACTTTGATTATTTGTTTCTGCTTAGAGCAATATCTTCTGTAGCTCAGGCTTGCCTCATGAGTGCTATGTAACTGAGAACTGCTTTGAACACCTAATCCTGCCTCTGCTGCCTAGTACCTCGAGGACAGTCCCACAACTCCTCTAAGATGAGCCTGACTGGTTGGTGAGAAGGAAGAGACACTAGTGAATGAGTGTCCTCCTACCTTCCAGACTTTTTTGGGAGGAATTACAAATAAAGAGGGACCTTGGTAAGAATTGAGTTCACTGACCAGCTTTAAAGCTGATGTAGTCATAGCACAGAGAAGATTGGGAGGAAAGGAGGTGAGAGCTTTCCTGTTTGGCAGTAGTAGGCATTAGCAGTGGATACCCAGGTATTCAACTTTAGATGATCAATAAAAGTCCAAGCTGGCTATTTTTGTGGGTTCACAGACCAGGACAATCAAGACTCTGGATAAGGAACTGAACTTACTTCTAGAAGCCAAATTTCTCTAGGTAACACTAGTTCAACCAACACAAAAGATCTGGGCAAACTGGTGTGTCTGTGCCTGATAGGAAGGCTATTTCTCCTTTCTGAAAGTGCATAGCCTGAGAGAAAAGGTGTGAATAATTCTTTCTGTGCCCTAGTACAAATGTCTAATTCCTTGGGAATGTTGGACCATAAAGCCTGTTTCAACTTTTAAAAATAATCTTTGAGATTATAATTAAATCATTTCAACCTTCTTGTTTCTCCCCACCGTTAAGTCTCAAACCCTGAGACTTGAGGTCACATGGCTGAGGTGCCTATTTAGCAAATCAAGGTGGATCTGACTGTCAGGTTTTCCCTGCATCCTTCAGTCCCTGTTAAAGGGTAATTAATGGCTGGCATACCTACCCTCTCACCCAGGGATTGGGTTGCCCTTCTCCCAGCTGCCCTTCCTTGTATAATTCAGCCATGTTGGTTACCTGGTCTTTTTCATCTACCATTTCCCTTCCTGGCCTCTTGGCCTGGCTCTCCCCTTTCCTCTCCGCCCTCTCTTCACATGGCTCAGAGTCATGTCCACTCTGGACTCCCCCGGATGCCTCTGGCTATGTTCTCCTTTTTATCTATATAAACTTTCTACTCCACCATACCTAGGAGCAGCCATGTCCTTTCCTTTTTATTTCTTTTTTTTTATTCACCTCCCATTTATTGTTACTTACTTTCAAACTCAAGGCCAGTTTTTGCTTAAATTGTCTCTGAGTTCGACTGAAGTTTGGCTTCAGGACTTGCCAGCTATGAGGTAGAGATGGCTGCACTGGACATTGAGTATGTAATGGAAAGTGCACACAAAGAACCTTGTGCCTTGGAAGATGAACAGGTGCTCTGGGAGAGTGGAAGATTCTACTAAAATACAAACTTAGCAGACTAGGGCTCTGTCTGCCCCTAGGGTGGAAGGGCAGAGATGGGAAGGCCTGTGCTGTCTCAGTCTTTCGATCTCTAGTCCTCCAGTAGGGGAGCTGCTACTGTCCTGAGGCCCAGCTGGGTGGTCAAAGCTAATGAGAGACTCTTGGCAGCCCTAGTGATTAGGAGCACCAGTGGGAGCACCGATCACTAGTGGGAGTACCATGCCCCAGCACATCTTGCAGGTGGGACTGATTGTAGTTGAGGATTTTATAGCTGGTTGGTGTCCATGTTTCTCTTTCTGTAACCTGTAGAGTACCTTCTTGTAAAAGTAACTTTTATTCTGGCTCAGTTGTCTTGGAGTCTTTCTGCCTCCTGCTGGCCTAGACCTAGTCCTGGAACCTTCTAGCCTCCATAAAATCTAACCTAGGCCTAGAATGTTTTCAGCTCTGAGACTTACTGCTTAATAAGATCACCCTTTCTTGTTCTTTCTGAACTCTGGGCTAACTGGTTCAACTCAGCTGTTCTGGCTCAAACTCTTCTCCCAGCTAATTTATTGAATCTAGGTTCTCTCTTGGCCCAGAATTGCTGTGCTTGGCCAACTACCTCAGCAGTCTCCTCTAATCTTCTGGCTTCTTCTCACTTTCTGGCTCATTCTGTCTTCACTTGAATTCTCTCTCTGCAACCCATCTCTCTATTAATGTCCTGGTTTAAAGGGGGAAAAAAGCCTACTGTCTCTGTAAAATTGCCCCTTAAGTAGCTTCTCTTTCCTCTCTCTTCTTGTGAGAGTTGGACATATCCTATTCTGTCATATCTCTGATTCATCACCTTTTCTGCCACTCAAGTAGACATGACACTCAAACACAGATGCTTCTTTCTACAAATTAATTTTTCCTTCTTTTGGGATTAAAGGCATGTACCACCATGGCTGGATCTAGACTTTTCTTTACCTGATACTTGCTCTATACCAGGCTAACCTTGAACTCAGATCTGTTTGTCTCTGTCTCCTGGATTAAAGACATGTTTGTTTTCCAGCTGGATCACACAGGCCTAGAAGATCTTTGGATGTAATCTCTTGCCAGCTAGATCACATAGACCTAGAAGGTCTTTGGATGTGATCGCTTGCCAGAATAGCCATGTTCTGAATTAACATTCCTCTACACCTTCTCTCTTCAAAGAGACTAGAATATAGGATTGAAGGCTCCAAACTTGTACCCACTTCATCAATATGTTCAGTGAGCTCTGTGGGAGTTGTGCTCAGCAATGGGGCTCTGCTGTCAGTTTTCAGAGAGCAAAATTATCTCCTAGCATCAGCATGGGTTGTTTCGGGATCTCCAAGGGGCCTCCTTGTCCAACTCAACCAAATGTAACCCATTCCCAACACTGCCTGGCTATAAAGGATGGCTGGTTCAGACTCTGTATCCTCCATTACTGGGAATCTTCACCAGGGTCACCCTCATAGATTTCAGGAAGTTACCAGTGTACTAGGTTTCTGCACTTACCATCAAATGTCCCCTAATTCCAGCTGTTTCTCTCTACACTATACTCTGTCCTTTTATTCACCTTACCATTGATCCCTCCTACTTCCGGTTCCATTAAACCCAGTCTACTCACAGAATCTATTCTATTTCCCTTTCCAGGGAGATCCATGCCTACCTCATAGTCCTCCTCTTTACCTAACCTCTCTGTGTTTGTGGAGTGTAGCTTGATTATCATTTACCCAATAGCTAATGTCCACTTACTTACAAGTGAATGCACCATATCTGTCATTCTGGGTCCAGGTTACCTGACTTAGGGTGATTTGTTTTCTAGTTTCATTCATTCGCCTGTAAGCTCATGATACTCTTTTTAACAGCTGAGTTATGTACTCCATTTTGTTTATCCGTTCTTCAGTTGAGGGTCATCCAGGTTGTTTCCAGTTCCTGGCTAACACAAATAAAGCTTCTATGAACATAGTTGTGCAAGTGTCTTTGTGGTAGGATGAAGCACCCTTTAGATATATACGGAAGATTAGTATATCTGGGTCTTGGTAGATGGAGCCCCAGTTTTTTTTATAAACCACAATATTGATTTCCATTGTGGCTCTATTAGTTTGTACTTCTACAAGCAGTGGAGGAGTGTTCTCCTTGCTCTACATCCTTGCCAGCATGGACTGTTGCTTGTATTATTGATGTTAGCCATTCTGACATGTGTAAGATGGATTCTCAAAGTAGTTTTGATTTGCATTTCCCTAATAGCTAAGATGGTAAAGATTTCTATAAGTCTTTCTCAGCCATTTGATATTGCTCTGTTGAGAATTCTCTGTTTATATCTGTATCCCATTTTTTAATTGGATTTTTTTGTTTGTTTGTTTGTTTCTTAAGGTCTTTATATACTTTATATATCAGGCCTCTATAAGATGTGGATTTGGTTTTTAAAAAAAATTCCCACTCCTTATGCTTCCTCTTTGTCCAATTGACTGGGTTTTTGCCACTTCCTACCTATTTTCTATTACTGGTAAAGGAGAGAAACAGTGCACAGGATGAGTGGTGGCCAGTGATTTCTTTTATTTTGATTATAATATTGTAGTTCTTGTTTAAGGGACTTAAAGGTCTGTCTTCCTATCTCCTTTTATTTGTGGTGCCATTTATGGTATATGATTTTATTAGTTATAATCTAATTGTATTGTTTCTCTGTAAAATGATACACTTTCACCTATTTTTATCTCCTGAAAATCTTAAAGGCTTGCTGCTCCTCATTGTTTCCAAATGTGTTTTCCATTTGTTGCAGTCATCAGTGTTTGAGGATTTGCTGCTTAAGTGATTGATGTGGTTAACACATTGGTTTTGAGTTTTTTTTTTTTAACTTTCTCACATATTGTTTCTGTGTCCTAATTAGTTTCAGTTGTCAACATTTTAGGGCCTACAGTCATCTGAGGGAGCCTCAATTGAGGGCATGACCTCATCAAAATGGTTGGTTTCTATGTCTTTGAGAGATTGTGTTGATTGATGATTGATATGGAAAGGTTCTTTCACTAAGGGTGGCAATATCCCTAAGCCTGGGCTAGGTAAGAGAACTAGCTGAGCATGAGACAGCAACTAAATGAGAGAGCAAGCCAAGAAACAATGTTTGCCCATTGCTTTTGCCTTAATTTTCTTGAAGCTTGAGTTTCTACCCTAATCTCCCAAAGTGGTTGACTGTGATCTGGCAGGACCTGAGATGTTTTTAGTTATAGCAGCAGAGTCGTCAATTAGAACAAAAATGATACACAAAAAGTGATTTGGACAGAACCTGGGAATGTTCTCTTTTGGAGGAATGTGGAAAATATCAGGACTTGAGATATCAAAAGCCACAGAAAGTTTAGTCGACTGTTTATGTAGTACATGGAAGATTGGCATATTGAGAGTAATAAGGACAGAGGAAGTTGAGGTCATAGGATTTCAGTGGAAAATGGACTCCATAAAGAATTAAGCTATAGGTCATTTACGTGATAAGTTGGCCCAAAATATTTCTTATTCTGCCCATGCCCTGAGAAAATGTATAAGGCAGAATTAAAAAATGGTGAGCAGATTTCCTAGACAGAGTACTGAATCTGTTGGATAGTTATTGCTAGTGACTCATTCAGGACTATAGTCGGTGGCGGGAGCAGGAGGGAAGGGCTGAAATAAATGCCAAGTCTGTGGTTTGTAGAGAAAACCAGCACTGGATATTTCAGATGGCAATCAAATGCTGAAACAGAGGCAGGAAATGTCAGAGTGTTTACCACCATTAAAGAAAAGGCTTTTGCTCTGGATTAGAAGCCTAGAAGGTGCCCAAAGGGTAACACGCCCTCCTGCTATGCCTTCAATTAATGAAAGGAGTAGGCAAAGTGATTCCTAGTCCCAGGAAAGAGCTTCATACAAACCTGCTGCAAATGTAGGAGGGTCCATCCCAATTTAGAAAGCAAACTTTGAGGGATCACTCATGTAATGATTCTGAAAACAAGAAAGATACAAAGTATAAGGTCTGGCCAGGCGTGGTGGCACACGCCTTTAATCCCAGCACTCAGGAGGCAGAGGCAGGCAGATCACTGTGAGTTCGAGGCCAGCCTGGTCTACAAAGTGAGTCTAGGACAGCCAAAACTATCACAGAGAAACCTTGTCTCGAAAAATTTTTTAAAAAAAGTATAAGGTCATGGATTTTTTTCCTCTGTGGTTTTAGTTCAGCATGGTTCCGCCATCTATGTTTGGCAGACTCAGAGCTCCGTTGAGAGAGGATGCTGTGAGAGTGCATTGCGTGAAGCTGTGTAGATAAAGCCTGAGTTGCATTTTGAGATTATAAGACATTGAGATACCTAAAAGCTATGATGCATTTGCCAGGAAGACCTGCATTTAGGGAGTGGAAGTAACCAAACTGAGAGATGTCTGAAAAGTTGCAAGGTTTGGGCCATCTAAGCCTTTTGAAACTGATGCCCCATATATGTGAGACAGAGGCCCAGGATTTGTTGTTTGCCCTGCTAGGTTTCTTGCCTTGATCCAGTCTTCCTCACTATGTGCACACTCCTCTCTACTAGAATGGGAAGGGGTATTCTGTGCCATTGTATGTTGGAAAGATATAACTTATTTTTTGATTTTACAAGATGTGGCAGTCAAGAGATTGTCTTGAGTGTCAAAAGAGACTGAATATTTGAACATTGTACAAGTAAGTTGTTGCAGCCTATTAGGATCATTGAAGTTAGATTAAATTAATTTTTATCATAAGATCACCCTGAACCTATAGTGACCAGAGTCAGGATATAGTTGATCAAAGAGCTGCCAGATAGGATGACATATTTGAACACTTGTCTCTCCTTTGTGGCTTTTTTGGGGCGGGGTGGGGAGCTCATAGAAATAATTTATAGGAGGAACCTTTGTAGATTCCTTACTGGGGATGGGATTTGAGTGTCTATAGATTCAACCCATTTCCTATTCTTTGTATCTACTGCCTTGTGGTTGAAACTGATCAGCTTCCTTTTCATGCTGTCGTGCCTTCACCATTGTAGACTCTATCCCTGAATTACATAAGATAGAGTAGAAGCAATTGCTATTCAGTGCTAAGCTATTTTGCAAGCCTAATGTTTTTATATTCTTAATTTTTTTGTTTTTATTTTTGAAGACAAAGTTTCTCTGTGTAGCCTTGGGTGCCCTAAAAGTAGGTATGTAGACCAGCAGGCTGTGAACTTAGAGGTCTGCCTGACTCTCGCTCCAGAGTGCTGGGATTTAATATGGCCCAATATACCTGGCTTTTTAAATTTCTTTTATATAATTGGCTGATGGGCCTAGAATGTAGGTTTTTGTACATGTCAAACATGCTGCTGTGCTGATCTTCATCCACATGAATTTTGAAATTTTGCAGAGTATATTCTATTTCTCAGGGTGGCATGTATTCATGACATTAATACTGCCTGAGCCTTCTGTGTTAGTTTTGATTTTTTTGTTGAATATGAGCATTTTGTCTATGTGCATGAATATTTACCTCATGTGTGCCTGCCTAATCCTCACAGTAGTCGGAAGATGGCCTCAGCACCAAACTTGGAATAATGGATAGCTGTGAAGCCCCCATGTAAGCAATTGAGCCCAATTACTTGCAAGATCAGCAAGAGTTCTTCACTGCTGAGCCACCTCTACTGCCCTGTGTTGTTTATTTACATTGCTAAGATTTTCATCTGTCCACTTGTAATTGTTTAAACATGTACTTCCTTTTAGTAAGATCTTTCTAATGTTACATTTTAAACTGGGGCAGTTCAGGATTCTGGAAGATAAATACAGAAGTGGACTGAATGCATACTTCTTTGTAGAAACCTCAGGGGAGACAGGGTCTTAAAAGGTACCTCTGGATGTCCTAGATAGATCAGGCTGGCACCCAGTTCAATGAGATATACTTGCCTCTGCCTCCTGAGTGCTGGAATTAAAGGCAAGCTTGGCCATAATTTTTTGTAGTTAGGAATTGTTCACACAATTTCTCTGATGTGTGCTCAGTACTGTTTGCTTTCTCTATTTATGTCTGTTAATTGGCATTTTTCATACCAGGCTGTGTCCTATTGAAAGGTGAAGAAATGATGGAGATGACCCTCAGTTGCCTTCTAACATGACTTGGTGGTTGCATTAGAACTTCTGGGTGAAAACATAAGTTGGGAAAGCATCAGGGTTATATGAACACATTGTCAATGAAGTATGCATTTACAGTGTTGTCAGTATCATGATTTCTGTTGTACTCATGTATGGGATATTTTAGAATACAGTGACCTATGATGATGTGCATGTGAACTTTACGCGAGAAGAGTGGGCTTTGCTGGATCCTTCCCAAAAGAGTCTCTACAAAGATGTGATGCTGGAGACCTACAGGAACCTCACTGCTGTAGGTAAGACAGTGAATTTTTCTTTCACTTTGTAAAATAAAGGGACAACTATTTCTTTGTTATTGATGCTATTCTGTAATTTCAGTTGAGAATGAGGTATGAGGTGAATAAATTAGTCTCTCACTGAAGATAGTAACTTAAATTTTGCCTAATTTCCAATAATATATCATACATTTGCTGGTACTATATTTCAGGCTACAGTTGGGAAGATGATACTGTTGAGGAACAAAGTTCTAGAAGACATGGAAGGTAATTCCCTTCTGCAGGTTGATGTGAATATTCCTTTGAAGAAGTTTTAATGTATCCTGGAAATTTTAAAGATAAGCAACAGTATGAAAAAAAAAAAAAACCACTGCTTTAAGTGTATCAATGATTATTAAATTCTCACAAATCTATGTACCTCAATGTCAGGTATCTGATTTGTGTTTGCAAGGCATTTCTCTAAGAAAGAAGACAAGGAAACAATGCCTTAATAGATATTACCATTTGAATCATAGCCACATTTATAGCTTCTCTGTAGAACTGCTAATCTGTTTAGTTTTAATATATATATCAAAAGGCATAGGTTCAGTTCTTTAATAAAACGATTATATATTATTCACATTACTTATAGTAATGTTGCTAAGCTTAGTGAGAGGGTAGTTTATGAGAGTCAAGAATGTTGTTGTGACGAAACCTTAATCCCTCTACTGCGTGTCTGTGAGGAACAAAAAGAAGTCAAACTATGTAAATGCAATGTGGAAATCTTCTTTTTCTCCTCCTCCTCCTTCTTTTCTTCTTCATCTCCTCTTCCTCTTCCTCCTGCTCCTCCTCCTCCTCCCTCAAGATAGGCTTCTTTGTGTAGCCTTGGCTGTCCTGAACTCTCTTTGTAGACCTGGCTGTCCTCAAACTCACAGAGATCCTCCTGCCTCTGCCTCCCAGAGTGTTATTCTTATATTAATAGGTATTTCATATGTCACAATGGATATAAGCCATGTGAGCATAGAGACATTGAAAGAAGCAATATACCTCTCTCTCCCAGAACAATTAAAAGATATGCAGTATTCCCCACTTAGAGTTGACTTTATGAGTATCATACAATTTTATAATTAATTGCTTTTCCAACTTCATTGGGAATACATCCACAAATCCACACTGCAGAAAATCCCTGTGAGTACTAGGAGTGTAAAAATTCTTCTCTGTTGACCTGGTTCACTTTGCAAATGTAGTATGACTCACACTATAGGAAAATTTGTGAATGTAATCAGTATGGTAAAGCTCTGATTTCAGTTTACTTCAAATATGTGGAGAACACTATATAGAAAAAGGGTTCTATAAATGTGAGCCACACACTAAATGTTCTTAGCATCACAGGAGTCTTCAAAGACACAAAATAACTGATAATGAAAGGGAAACCATGAATGTCAAAAAAGCAATAAAACCTTAAGATATGTTTCCCCCTTTTTACAACTAGACCAAATTATAAAATTAATTCCTAGAGATAAAAACATTCATCAGTGTAATAAATGTGATAAAGCTTTCCCATGTTCCAATTATCTTTGCAGGCATGAAAGAAGTCATATTGGAGAGAAATCCTATGGAGGTATTCAATATGATGAAGTCTTTGCACATCACAGTAGTCTCCAAATACGTAAAAGAACACATACTGGAAAGAAAACCTATAAATGTGATCAATGTGATAAAGCCTTTTCACAGCATAGTCATCTCCAAACACATAAAAAAACACATACTGGAGAGAAACCATTTGAATGTAATCAATGTGGTAAAGCCTTTGCATATCATGGTTATCTTCAAATACACAAAAGAACACATACTGGAGAGAAACCCTATGAATGCATTCAGTGTGGTAAAGCCTTTGCATACCGTGGTTATCTTCGAATACACAAAAGAACACATACTGGAGAGAAGCCCTATGAATGTAATCAATGTAGTAAAGCCTTTGCATGTCTCAGTCATCTTCAAAGGCATGAAAGAACTCATGCTGGAGAGAAACCTTATGAATGTAATCAATGTGGGAAAGCCTTTTCACAACGCAGTTCTCTCCGAATACATAAAAGAATACATACTGGAGAAAAACCCTATGAATGTAAACATTGTGGTAAAGCCTTTGCATACCGTGGTCAACTTCAATTACATAAAAGAACACATATGGAAGAGAAACCCTATGAAGGTATTCAAAACGGTGAAGACTTTGCACAGCACAGTACTCTCCAAATGCATAAAGGAACACATGTAGAAGAGAACACCTTTGAATGTAACCAATGTGGC
Organism: Acomys russatus; assembly: GCF_903995435.1. Taxonomy (NCBI): domain Eukaryota; kingdom Metazoa; phylum Chordata; class Mammalia; order Rodentia; family Muridae; genus Acomys; species Acomys russatus. The sequence goes on from NC_067137.1 coordinate 125,038,758, forward strand.
AAAGCCTTTGCATATCATGCTTATCTTCGAATACATAAAAGAACACATACTGGAGAGAAACCCTACAAATGTAATCAATGTGATAAGGCCTTTTCACAAGAGATTTCTCTACAAATACATAAAAGAACTCATACTGGAGAGAAACCCTATAAATGTAATCACTGTGATAAAGCCTTTGCATATCCTGGTTATCTTCAAATACATAAAAGAACACATACTGGAGAGAAACCCTATGAATGTATTCAATGTGGTAAAGCCTTTGCATGTCAGAGTAGTCTCCGAATACATAAAAGAACACATACTGGAGAGAAACCATATGAATGTAACCAGTGCGGTAAAACCTTTGCTTTTCTTAGTAGTCTCCGACAACATAATACAACACATACTGGAGAGAAACTTTACAAATGTAATCAATGTGATAAGTCCTTTTCACAACACAGTCATCTCCGAATACATGAAAAAACACATTCTGGAGAGAAACCTAATAAATGTAACCAATGTGGTAAAACTTTTGCATATCATGGTCAACTTCAAAGACATGAAAGAAATCATACTAGAGAGAAACCTCACAAATGTAATCAGTGTGATAAAGCATTTTCACAACACTGTTACCTGGAGATACATAAAAGAACACATACTGGAGAGAAACCGTATGAATGTAACCAATGTGGCAAAGCCTTTGCATATCATGCTTGTCTTCAGATACATAAAAGAACACATACTGGAGAGAAGCCCTATGAATGTAATCAATGTGGTAAAGCCTTTGCTTATCGTAGTTATCTTCAAGTACATAAAAGAACACATACTGGAGAGAAACCCCTCAAATGTAATCAATGTGATAAAGCCTTTTCACATCACAAAAGTCTCCAAATACATAAAAGAACACATACTGGAGAGAAACCCTATGAATGTAACCAGTGTGGTAAAGCCTTTATATGCCTCAGTCATCTTCAACGGCATGAAAGAACACATACTGGAGAGAAACCTTATGAATGTAACCAATGTATTAAAGCCTTTGCATCTCACAGTGATCTTCAAAGGCATGTAAAAACTCATTCTAGAAAGAAATCCTATGAATGTATTTAACACGGTGAAGCCTTTGCACATGTGTGTGTATGTATGTATATATATAGTCACAAAAGTATTCATACTGGAGAGAAACCCTATGAATGTAAGCAATGTTGTAAGATCTTTGCCCTTCATAGTTATCTTTGAGTGTAGAAAAGAACACATACTAGAGAGAAACCTTATGAATGCACTCAATGCCTTTGTGTTATGAGGTCTGCTTAGGATGTGTAGTGGTGCCTTTTCTGTTGCTGTAATAAAACATGTCTAAGACAATGTATAAAGGAGTTTAATTTGGCTAATGGTTCCAGAGGGATATAGAATCATGAAATTGGCATTACAAGTGTCATACGTGACAGCTAAAGCAGGAAGCTCACACCTTACATCCTCAACCTGCAGCAGAGAATGGGAACTAGAAATGGTGTGTGGATGTAAAGCCACCGCAAGTGACATGTTTCCACCAGCAAGGCAGAATTTCCTGAATCTTTCCCAATTGACAAGGATTGATTTCTCTCACTTCAAGCTTACATGCTTGCTTTCTGTTATATGAACCAATCATACTGAAGAAAAATTCTATAGTTAAGCCTTTAGATGCCTCAGCACTTGTGTTATAAAATTTTTAAGTTCTTTTTTAACAATTTGTTTTAAATTTAATTATATGATGTGTGTGTGTGCAATGTGATTATGATTTTTTAGGCCATAATAGTTATATGGAGACTGGAAGACAACTCTGTGGGGTCTACATTGGCCATCTTTATATGGTGATCAAGGTCATCTTGCCAGCTTTGCACACCACAGTCATCTCACTGAGCCATTTCACTGATGGTCAAATAAGATTAGTTGAGACATTACATCAGTAAAATATTGTCTTCTTTTTAGATTGTAAACATTGTCATCTGAGGATGGAATAAAACAGGACAATTTGAATAATCCTATTTCCAAATGAAAATGAAATTCTGCTGTCTTTTTTTATTTATTCTTAAATAAAACTTGTTTATAACACTCTCAAAACCACAAGTAAATGTCAGAGAATTGTCTCAGTTGCTAAACTTGATTTCTGCTAAACCTGATGACCTAAGTTCAATCCTTGGGAGACCTATATTACACCTAAATATTTTCTCATATTTCCACACTTGGACTGTGGCACATGCGCACTCATACACCAGCACATATCTAAATAATTTTTAAACCCAAATAAGGGCCAATGAGGTTACTTGAACTAACTGACTCCCTGAATTTCATCTCTAGAACTCACATAGAAAAAGTAGATAGTAGGCCTTTCTCTGCCATATACACACAATGGAACAAGTATATACAAACGTATTTCAAACACTTGTAAATGACTGAAATTAAAGCAAAGAAAATAACCCAATTATTGAGAACATATGAAGTGGTTTTCAAATTTATATTATTGTAGGATTTCAAGACAAAACAATGATTATGGGTTCCTTTCTCTAGGAGACTGGGTCGAGAATCTGGTCACAGTTTTCTTTAGCCTTCTGGAGGCTAGATGAAGGCTCTGACCTGAGAACCATCATAAAGAAGACTTTCTGGGCAGGGGGGAGTGCAGGGCAGCCATGCTCAGCCTGGGTTGAGACAATGGAAATCTGAGTCCCTTCCAGCAGGAGAAGGGAGCCTCTGACTTGTGAAAAGCCAGATAATAGACCACACTTGGTTAAAATAAAGATAATCAAGAGTCAAAGAGATAAATTTTAATTCACTATGCTTAATGATAAAAAAGAAAAAGAGAGCTACAGAAGGAAGAAACAGGAAAAATCTATACCCCAACTCCAGATCTGGGTTTTTTAACCAACGGTAATTGAATTTCAGGGGACACTCCCAGGACACTCTTGGCCTTGTCTCCAGGGCACCTTTGATATGTTTTTCTTCAAAGAGCCAGCTTTTGACACCTTTTGTGTGGGTGAGGGTTTGTGCTTTGGTCCCTGCAAGGAACTAGCCTTTTAACACATTTGGGCCTGGTGGGTTATTTTGCCAGCATGGGGAATGGCTCACCTATTTCCAAGCAGGAGCTTGGGAGGGAGCATCTCCTCCACCTGCAGACAAGGGTCCACAAATGATGGTTCCTTTTTAGATCATATCCTTTCATTCTGATTCAAAGATAGGTCATCTTAAAAACAACTTGGCTCAGAGGTGCCTCACTGAAATCCTGGCACCTGGGAGAGAGTGTCAGGCCAATCTGAGTTTGAAGCCAGCTTTGTTCTCATGGTGAGTACCAGGACAACCATGGATATGTAGAGATGCCCTGTCTCAAAATGACAGAGTAAGAAGAAATTATATCTCAAACTATGAAGATTTTTCCTAATATAATCTGACTGGACTCTGATTGGTTTCAATAAAACCTTTTGTTATCTTTACTCACATTAAGAGAACTGTGTTAATAGTGACAATAAGAAGCAATGTGAAGATTCCATTCACAGAGGGATAGAAATCCACTGAATCCAACAACCGTCTAGCTGGGACTTCATCACCTTCAAGTGATGGGAGGCAGAAGCACTAATGGAGCTGCAGACTTAACAGTACGGCTCCTCTTGCCCACCAAACTTAGGCTCCTACTACCCACATCAGATGGATCAGACCTACCTGTATGTCCAGGTCCAGAAGAAGATGCATTCTTCTGGCCTCTAAAGGGCACCATATATGCAGATGGTAAAAAGACATACGCATATGTTATTCCATATTGTTAAGGGGGAAAAGATTTTCTTCGTGTGTGTTATTTTTTTAATTTGATTTAATTTAGGTGCATAAGTTTTGCTGTGTATACCAAGTGCATGGCAGGTGTCATTCCAGGCCAGAAGAGAGTGCCTGATCCCCTGTGATTGGTGCTACAGACTGTTGTGAGCTGTCTCTTGAGTGCTGGGAATCAAAGCTAGGCCCTGTAGATGAACAACCAGTGCTCTTACGGGCTGAACCATCTATTCAGCCCCATAAACATGGCATTAATAGCAGTAAGGTGTGAATGGTTGATCCTAAGTTCATCTTTACCTCAGCCCTGATGACCGAGAAGAAATGTAAAATAGATAGCATCAGAAAATAACTTGCTACTTAAAAAAGTTTCTCAGCCCAAATTTCTACATAATTAGAGAAGTGTCCAAAAAATGGAAAAGAGAAAAACTGACAGTACAAGTTTTTAACAAGTGGTTTACCACTTGTCCAAAGCTGTAAGACTGTATCTCACGTGTGGTAAATAATAGGCAGCAATGGGAGCCCACAAGGAAACATGTCAGACAAAGCCCTGCTGGAGTTTATGCCAAATGTAAGCAGAGAAAAGGAATATGCAGGCATAAAGACCAACTTGTTTGAATGGTGTTGTATTCTGTGTCCCTGATGTCCTGAGTCAGGACATCCAGCTAGGATCCATGAGTGGTGTGACTCCAGATGGCATGGAGGCAGTTGTTAATAAGAACCTGAATATCAAACAGAAATCACTCTAAGGTTGGGGTAATCAGGCATTTACAAAGAGCTGCAGAGAATGGATGAACTAGTAGGGAGGGAGCTTTGGATGTGGAAGGAAGAGGATTAAAGGCCAGAGTGCAATGCTCGGGGTATACCTAAGCTGGCTCCTACTGTACTTGAGTCTACTGAGCTATGGTGGGTCAGCTCCCTTCAGGTCTTCCACTCTTTCCTTGGCAGCTGCATGTAGCAGCGCCCTGCAGGCCCCCACTCAGTGGTCTCCATTTGGGCCTTAAAGCACCTCACTCTGTCATCACTGTAACTTTCCTGTCTGTTAGGAATAAGGGTATTCTAATGAGGCATTTATATCTCTCCCTTAGACTAACATCTAGTGAAACAGTGAACACCATGAAATTCAAATTTCTTTTGGAATCTCATTTTGGAAAAAGACTGATTCCTCCAGATGAGAATTTCTCTGCTGAATTAGACATCAACTCATCTGAATACCCTGCAAGAGAGAAAGGAGCTGAGACTGGGGAGGGATTTATGGATGGAAAAAAAATATTATATGGCTTGATTAGATGAATTGGTTGTGCACATACCTGGGCTTTTATATAAACCTGTTAGAATACCAAGGATGGGTTAGTTACCTTATATCTTCACCACTGTTCCAAGTTAGTCATACTGAACAAATATGTTAATATGCTTTCAATTTTCATTAATAAAAGCCCTTTTTCTTTTCCTTTTTTTTTTTTAAAGAATAGTCCCACTATGAATCTCTGGCTGGCCTGGAACTCAGTATATAGAGTGTTTAAAGACATTGGAGTGATCTGCCTACCACCTTACCTCCAGACTGCCTGTAATTTAGATAATTTGGCTCTTTTAATGGCTTATTGAGGATGAATAGCTGAGCCTGGCTGGTTAGAGTAGCAAGGACACAAGCTCTGGTCCTAACTCTAATAGCAGAAGAAGGCTCCCATCAAAGGTAGTCCTCCTGTCTTGAACTCCACTGTCTTCCAACCATGAGCAATGTTGTTTTTCTTTATCATTGAGTCTGTTATAACTCATCAAGGGTCTAGGGCAGACTTCTGTCCGTATTCTACAGATATCAAAACCTAGGCTAACAGAGATAAATAATTTTGCAATATAGTTAAGTGTAACTGCTCATCTTCCTCACCCCATCATTCTAATAAATCACTAAATGAAGTAGAAACAACCTAAGACAGACATGGTGACACAGGCCAGTAATCATAGTGCTTAGAAAAGGAGGCAGGAATTTCAAGATTTCAGATTTATCCAAGGAGAGATTGGGGGTGGTCCATAGAAGAAAGGGAGACTGTAATTGGTTCGTGCCAATGTTCACTGTCTTACCTGCACCTCTAGAACTTGAGGCCAATGCACCACCAAGTGTTAACTGGGGTATTTACCACCCCACGTTTTCTAATGTTTACTGTCCAAGTCAGCTTAGATCACTTCAGGGTCAGACTCTTGTTGGTCATCAAAGAGCGGAACTCTGCTGCAAGTGGGAGCATTAGCCTCAGGCAGTGAAGAGCCTCCTAACTGCATATACAATGCACAGTGTTTAGTCCTGAAACCATAAACGCACGACCAACAGAAATGGACTCAGCAGGTTTTATTCATGTTTGCATATACTTACAAATCCCTAAAAGGAAGAAATTGGAAGGAAATCATTTGGAAAGGGATGGAGAAAGGACAAGGGAGGGGAAAGTGATGTAATATATTTTAATTAACATTTATAAAAACAAATTTTAAATAAAAAGGCAGCTAGAGAGATAGCATAGCAGTTGAGAGCACTGGGTGTTGTTACAGAACACACAGGTTCCATTTCAGAAACAACCTGGTAGCTCACTATACACTGCAACTCCAGGCTTTTGGATCTAATGCCCCCTTCCGGCTTCCACAGGTACTATGCACAGACACAAGCAGGCAAGACATTCATATACATAAAATAAAAATAAAGCTTAAAACCTGTAATTCTCTACAGTGGTGTCATAGCCCTGAGGCACACAGAAGCCGGGGCTAATTGAAGTGAAATCCTTCTGGTCCTCCATGGAGGCAGCTGTGGCTCTCTGAGGCAGTGTGCTCAGGGTCAAACGCAGCCTTATTCTGAGGATAGACTAGCTCAGCAAAGCTGTTCATCTAAAAACTGCAACCACGGTTCTAATAAGTAACATTTCCTTGATGTTTTCTATATTTGTGTTCTCTGTCCTTTGTATGTGTGAGAACTGTGGCACTGATAAATCTCTTAAATCTATCTTGCAGATCACATATTATAATATAGAAGATACATTTGCTTTTTAAATCTCCATCTGCCCGAGGGGCTGGACTTGCTGTCTTCTGTTCCTATTTAAATTGCTCAAAGTATAACCTGGTTTATGAACTGAAAAGAGACTTAAGGATGACAGCATATGTGGAATGCAAAATCTGTTCTAAGCTGGGTCTTCTGTGAGCATTAGCCAAGCTGAATGCATGTTAACATTACAGAAATTTTTCTATATTCAATTTATACATATGTGGACTGATTTCTCCCTGAGAAGTAATATTAATTCTAGAATAGCTGTACCTCCAGCTTTTTAGAAAAATGTTTCTGAGACAAGTTCTCCTATTTTGACTCAAGTGCCCTTGATCTCAGTCTTTTGCTTCCCAGAGCAATGGCCTTGCTGTTCTCTTAATTAAACTAACTTAAATAAACAGTTGTATCACCACTCAGTTTTCAAATTACCCATTTGAGTCATATAGTCAATTGTCTGCTGTAGTGTCAGGAAAAGGATTTGCATGTAGAGCATGCAAATTTGACCAGAATATGAGGACTCACTTATGGTGTATGTTATGGGAAAGAACAGGGTAGGCAAACACCTTCTGGAGTCACCATTATGAAAAAGCACCTGATTGTGTCAAGGTAAGTGACTTTGTAATTTCCCAGCATGTATTTTTTCATATCTAGGGAATGAAGACAGACCAGATTGGTGGGTGTACACTTTGGGGAGGTTAGCTTGATCAAATAAATGTTGAATTTCCAATTAGGGGACTGTCCTTTGTTGATATGTCTACCCAGTTACTGAGAGTGTTGAGACACAGGCTATTGGCTGTAGCTTTGTAGATAAGATGATTTGTCTCAGTAGCTAACATTGCACATAGGGACAAGGTTAAACAGGATCTTATGAATGCCATTTTCTCTGTCAGGGAATGGCCTACTCTTTTTCAAAGTTACTATAGCTATGTTTTTCCCAGTTATATTTATCTTTTTGAAAACTCAATTATTGATTTTCCTTTTAAATTTTACTTTATTTAAATGCGTCACTGCTCTAATCTCTTACTTGTTTTTGTTCTCCAGTGTTCCAAGGCTATTAATAATTTCTTTCTGGGGCTGGAGAGATGGCTCAGTGGTTAAGAGTTCCACCTGCTCTTCCAGAGGTCCTCAGTTCAATTCCCAGCAACCATATGGTGGCTCACAACCATCTATAATATGATCTGATGCCCTCTTCTGCAGATAAAGCACTCATATACAATAAATAGATAAATTTTCTAAAAAAGAATTTCTTTCCATTTTTTTCTCAAGTGTTATTGATTATTTCTGTTTAGAGCAATGTTTCCTGTAGCTTGGGCTTGCTTCATGCTATATAATTGAGAATCTTTGAGCACCCAATCCTGCCTTTGCTGCCCAGTGCTGGGAAGGCATACCTGCAACTCTTTCTAGGCTGGGCCTTGACTGGTTGGAAAAAAAAAAAAAAAAAAAAAAAAAAAAGACCATCGAATGAGTGTTCTCCAACCTCTCTGGCTTTTATTGGGGCTTACAAATGAAGAGGGGCTTATGCAAGAATTAATTTCTATGACAAACTTTGAATCTAGGATAGTCACAGCACAAAAAGGGATGTTCAAGAAAGAGGGTGAAAGCATTGACAGTAGTTGACATTAGTAGTGAGTAGTGAGGTAATCAATTTTAGATGATCAATAAATGTTCTTCCTAGCAATTTCTTAGGTCCACAGGACAGGCAATCAAAAGTCTGGGTAAAAAAACTGAACTTACGTGAAACCAAATTACTGTAGTTATACTGGTTCAACAAAAATAGAAGATATGTGTAAAATGATGTGGCTCTGCCTACAGGACTATTATTTTCAAGTTTTAAGATGTTCAGCCTGATGCAAAAGGTATAAGTAATAGTCAGTATTCTCTAATGAAAATCCCTAACCTCTGGAGCACGTAGCCATAAAACTATTATAATTGCATCATTTCTACTATGTCTTTTCTGCTTCCAGGCCCTCCCATAGACTCCTTATTGTTTTCTAATTGATGATCTCTTATTACTTTAACAACAGTTACCGTTTGAATGTGACCTATGTTTAGCTGCAGGACCTCCTAGCTTTGAAGCAAACAGATGGCTGCAGTGGATGTTGAGTATGTAATGGGATGTGCACACGTAGGACCCTTTTCCTTGGAAGAGGAAGAAGAGCTCTGGGATGAAGGAGAGAAACCTGTTCTTTAGGACCCCAAATGTGGGATCGGAATGGTGAGAGAACAGGTGATGTTAATTCCCTAGAAGAGCAACCACCTTGTGCAGGAGCTTAATTGCTACCAGATGAAAAAGATCCCGTGAGCAGACTCTGGGAGGAGCTATATAAATGAGCCCAGAACTGGCGGCTGGGTGGATTGAAGACTTGGGATAGATTTGGCTGTTCTTTGCTGCCCTTCAAGAGGCTCCTAGAGAAAACTGCTTGAGGGAAGGCTTCAGAGCTCCGGCTCCCGCTGAGGCTCCAGGATCTGGTTACCCCTGGTTCCAGTGGAAGAAATCCTGCGGCTCCTGACCAGAGAATTGTTCCTAGGGACTGATATCCTTAAGGTTTTGTTGTTGTGTCAATTAATCCTCATTTCCTACTGTTTTAGTTAATCAGGTTATAATTGATGTAGGCTCGGTCAATAAGTTGTTAACAAAATGTTTTGCTTAAGAAAACTGAGTCTACACTGGGATACTGGAAGAATTTCTACAAAACTACAAATTTCCAAGACTAGAGTCCTATCTGCCTCTAGGGTGGAAGGACAGATCTGGAAAATCCTGTGCTCTGTAAGTCATTTGATCTCTGGTCACCCCGTAGGGGAGCTGTTACTGTTCTGAGTCCAAGCTGGGTTAGGGTTAGGGTGGCCCTAGCTAATGATGGAATCTAGGAAGACCTGGCGATCAGGATCACTAGTGAGAGAGCCTGTGAGTTCTTTCCAGGATTTGCCTCTGATACAGCTATAGGGAGCTGTGAAGGAGACCACAAAACATAACCATGTGAGGGTATGGACCACTGGTTGGCTGAGATACCCGAGTCTGCTCTGCTGGGACTGGAAAGGAGTATGAGCCAGACAGGTTCTGTTGGCACATGTGATGACCTGGGTCTCTGAGCCTTCTTGAATGTGGACTCCTTGGGGAGTGGAAGCTCTGCAGCTTTGGCAATTGAAAGCTGTGGTTTTTCATAATGTCACTGCCCTATGTGCACAGACAGGCATTGCTTTTGGTGTGCAGTTGGAAGATAGTTTTTAAAAAATGAAGGTCTGGTTTCTAGAAGTTCTTGATAATGCATTCCACATTCAGTTTGTGTGATAAAGTTTACTAATAGTTTAGAAACTCAGAGGACATGGTGGGGGTTTTCATTCAGCAATTTTTATTAGGATCTTTTTCTCTTTTCACTACCACCAGCCACAATGGTGTAATCCAGGGAAATTAAATTCCAGCATACAAAAGGAAGTTCTGAGCTGCACAGGTTTTTCTTGTGTGCATGGTGCAGGTGGATAGGGCATATTTCACATGTTGTGCCATAATCCGTGTGGCAGAAAGAAGACATTAAATTATTCTTCAACATTGCTTTCTGTGTGGGCTTCAGTGGAGATGAATCACTGAAATCACAAGAGAGTGTGAGGGAATGAAAAACCATAACCCACCTTTTTTTAAAATCACTTCCATTTACAGAGGTAGCTCTAGAGAATGGGACCTCTCTGGAAGGGAGATCAGTAGCAGCTGGAGACTCAGAAATTTAACAGTGTAAGGGTCACTTTGAGTTGTTTTTATGGGAGTTGTGAGGTCTGTGTTTATTTTCTATACACATACAATCATAGGTAACATTGGTCAGGTACATACTATTTTTAGTGGAGTTTCTTTAGGTCTTTTTATGAAAGCTCGACTCTATTGTTTTTTATTTTGTTCTTGTTTTTTTCTATCCCCTTATTCATTCACAAATATTTCACACATTCTTTATTGTTTTAGCTTTTTGGTACAGAAGACATATTGTGACAATGTGTGTACTATTTCATCATGATCCTAGAGAGAAGTCAGAGATTTTCCACATGGCACATAGCTTTGGAATCAGCGTTCCTCTTATAAATTCTTATAATTTTCTTTGGATTGTACTGAATTTATGCTGAAAATTTAACCTATCCAACATCTCTTTTTTGAAAATACATCATTTAAATGGTATTTAATGTTGTATAAAAGGAGAAAAGATATTATTCTATATAATCATTCATTTAACAAGCTACAGTGAGTGCAGGCAACTAAAACTGATATGAAACAATGTACAAAGTAACAGAAAAATGACCTCGGTGTTGAGTTTAGTGGCACAGAATACATTTTTATGATTATATAAAAGCTATCCCACCAATATGATTTAATTGAGAAGACAGAGGATAAAAAATAAAACATAGTCTAGAATTGAATAATGAATCTGAATGTGGCATAGGATTGTGTATTAACATGCAAAATAAATTCTGATAGCATTAGATTAGGATTTTCCACAAATATCAACTAAAATTAGTTAAAATCATGTTGCTTTGTTATAATTTATGTGAAATTGCACATATTTAGTATATGTATTCTGAAACATTTGGACATATTACCTACATGCAAGCAACTTTCTTACCACAATCAACACAGTAAACTGTGTTCACCCATTCTCATTCTATCCATGTTTATGTTTATGTGTGTCTACAGTATACAGAGTTCTCATAAAATAACAGAATTGCTATATATCCTAGCAATCTTCTCAGTAAAATTAGTTTTAAGAAGTATCAGGATTCTTGTGTTCATTGTAGTTATACTTATGGTAACCTAAATATGAAAATAACCTCAATGCTTACTTGTCAAGGATAAGCCAGATGCCTTAGAAGGACATTGTGCTAAATGAATGAAGACAACAGAGGGTGAAAGGAGTATACACTTAAAAAGACTCTCACAGCTGGAAGCTGTATTGGACATAAAACAGCATGTAATTATGGCTGAATCAGTGCCGACCCACTTTTTTTTCTTCCATCTGACTTTAATCTTTAATGCACTTGCATTTGTCAGATGGATGTAAGAACTTTAGTCATCTTGTGTACACTGCAGGTAGCAATGGAAAATGAACAGAAAACACAGAATCTAGTTGAAACAATCTCCTTCAAACAGTTTTTCTAACATTCTTTTAGGTGGTGTATGGAGAAGAAAAATTAAATATCAAGCTTTTTGTAGCAACAGTTGTTATAGAGAAGAGAAGCAAGTGTGCTATTGTAGTAGATGTAACAATGCAATCGTGCTTTCAAGTTGTACTACAGAGCTATAGTAACAAATTGCATGGCATTGGCATAAAAACACACATGTTGATCAATGGAATTAAATCAAAGTCCCAGACATAAATCCACACACTTATGGATACCTGATTTTTTTTTTTTATAAAGAAACCAGAAAGACAGAATGGGAGAGGGAAAAAAAGCATCTTCAATAAGTGATGCTGGTTAAATTGCATGTCTGCATATAGAAGAATGCAAATAGATCCATATTTACTACCCTGCACAAAACTCAGGTCCAAGTGGATCAAAGTTCTCAAAAACAAAACAAGACACTGAACCTGAGAGAAGAGAATATGGGGAATAACCCTGAGCACATTAGCACATGAGATGTTTTTCTGAACAGAACACTGATAGCATAGGCACTAATATCAACAATTAATTAATGGGGCCTCATGAAACTGAAAATATTCTGTAAGGCCAAGGATACTATCAGCTGTATAAAGCAGCTCTCTGCTAAATGGGAAAAATTTTTTTCCAACGCTACAATTGACAGAATGTTAATATCCAAAATATATAAGAACTCAAGAAACTAGACATCAACAAACTAAATAATCCAATTAAAAATCGAGTGCACATCTAAACAACTTCCAGCATAGCAGCTGCAATCTTAACGGTTCCTTGGTGTTGGTCTTCCTGCTCAGATGGAAGGATGTCTAGGGACTGAGGAGCTCAGGAAGCACACAGCTCTGAGGGGAGGATGTATCCTGAGACATGGGAGCCCAGGAACTACACTGCTCTAAGAGGAAGCCTCCTTCCCAACAGCATCACAGCTCCCATGAGAGGTGGAGCTCAGGAGCTCAGGAGCCTCAACCATGCTTCCCTGGGTCTGAGGAAGTGACTGTTGAGCATTTAGCACCCCTTTGGAGCTCTTGGAGGCAGATATACCCCAGCTATGGTTTAAGGCTACAGATGCCTCTCTTCATCTGACCTCATCCACTACCCTCAGAGCTGCAACCCTGCAGCTTCCTTAGCCCAACCCCTTCCTGCCTTTACTTCAGAGGTGCTTGTAAGCTTCAGAGCTCCTCTAGACCCTCATGGCCTTTGTGACTTCATTCTCCAACCATTTCCTGTGGATGAGACTCTTCTACTGGAGTGTTGTTGTTGTTGTGTTTTGGTTTTTTGTTTTTGTTTGTGTTTGTGTTTTTTGTTTGTTTGTTTTTGTTTTTTTGTCTTTGCATTCTGGCCTGTATAAAAACCCGGCACCAGGCACTGAATCTCTCCTTTGGCTTAGCCAGGCTAAGTCCCTGACTCCTGTTGAGGGTGATGAAAACCCATTGAACAGCTTGGTCCTCGTTTGGTCTTTTCTGTGTCCCAGGGAAGCCCATGACTACAGGCTGCAGTGACATTTTCCTTCTCTTTTCTCATCCATGAGAATTGTATCTTCCAAACCTCTCATTACCCCTTGGGATACCTCTTAGAAAACCTCTAGCCTTGTCAGGCAGTGGTGGCACATGCCTTTAATCCCAGCATTCAGGAAAGCATAGGCAGGTGGATCTCTGTGATTTCAAGGCCAGCCTGGTTTACAGAGAAAGCTCCAGGACAGCCAAGACTACACAGAGAAACTCTGTCTCAAAAAAACAAAACAAAACAAATAAAAGAGAAAGAAAGAAAGAGAGAGAGAGAGAAGGAAGGAAGGAAGGAAGGAAACCTCCAGCCTCTACAGCGTAGGCCTAAATCAGAATTAGGGTTTGGGCTAGGGGGTATAATTAAGATTAGGGTCATTTATAAGTCAGCCAAGTAAACCAAAAGGAAAGGAAACACTGAACTCCATGATAACATTGTAAGACAAGGCTCATAGTTCCCATTGCCAGTCTACACCCAATCTGAAGTCTATAAGAGGGACTTCCCCACTTTGATGTAACACACCTATGTCATGGTTCCACTAATATATATTAAATGCTTTTATTCATAACTTTCTTTGTTCTCTTACTGTAGGTGAAAAATGCCTATAAATCTGTTATTGTACAGGAGCATGAACTTTGTATTAATCTAATCTTTTTTACTAGGTCCTGGTCACTGATATTTGGCTCCAGAATTAATCTTTAGGGTTTGAATGTGAAATAATCTCCAGGGTTCATGAATTTGAGCCCTGGGTCTCGAGTTGGCAATGCTGCTTTTCAGTTGTGCAACCTTTGGGAAATGAAGCCTCCTTTGAGAAGTGGGTTGCTGTCAAGTACTCAAGGTTTATAGCTATTTTAAGTTTATATTTCATCTCTGATTCCTGACCTCAGATACAGTTACTGAGTTAGGTTTCTAACACTGTCCTCAAATCTTTCCTATCATAATGGAGTATTTCCTTTGGAACAATCAGCTAGAATTAGAATATACCTTTCATTCTGTACATAACATGTTGTCAGTTACTGTCAGAGGACAGCAACTCAAACAACTTTCTCATGTTCCCTTGTAGGACAGAAGTATATTTTTATAATTAACAAGTATAATTTTTAAAATTTGAATCTATATTTCAGGACTTACAGAAAATCTCTCATTTATTTAATACCCAAGTCAATACCAGGTACCAGCTTATACCCAACTATTTAGATTTATGACTCCTATGGAACTGTAGTTACAGGCCATCATAGGCTGGCATGTGAGAGCTAGGAGTGAAACTGGTTCTGATAGAGCTCTTAACAACTGAATAATTTCTCCAGCCCCGCCAACCCACCTTCAATAAAGCAAAATAGAATACCATATTCAAGAGATTTGGGATATGAGGACCAGCTTTGAGGAAAGCTTCAGGCAGGTAGTAGAGGTGGCCTGAAATAAGCTATATGTGCTTATGGTGATGGAGCTGGAAAAGCAGAAACACCTAAGTCCCTCAGAGTTAAGCAATTTCATCATAATCTCAACTAGCTGAAAAAAGGAACTACAAGATTTGATGCTTTCCCTGTTGGGTTTTGGCCTTGCTTTGGTCTGTTCACTCTTTGTAATGCTCTCATTCTTTGTGGAATAGGGTTGTTTATTCTGTAGCAATGTATGCTGAAATCATAACAGTTTCACTTAAGAATGGTCAGATAAAAAAGTAGTTTTTGTCTCAGAGGTGGCAGACACCAGGTACTACCAGCAGTGGTGAGTTCTATGCTGTGCCCTTCACATACTATTTACTGTGCCCCAGCTCTACCAGCAATGGCAGAGGCAGTGGCCACCAGGGACTGACAGCAGTGGTGAGGTCTGCCCTGTGCCCTCCATGTTCCAATTCCCCGGGCCCCATCTATACCTGAAATCCCAGAGGCAGTGGTCATCAGGGACTGCCAACAGCAATGGGGTCCTTCACCTGTCCTCGGCATGCTAGTTCCTGGGCTCCAGATCTATCTGTGACCCCAGAGGTAGCCATCAGGGACTATCAGGGACCTCCAAGCCTGTCAACACTGAGGACAACCAAATGGCCAAAGGCCAATATAAGAACACATTCAACAACCCCTGTCCCACTACACAAAGCCCTGGATATCCTAACACAACTGAAGTTCAAGAAAATGACCTTAAGTGTAATCTTACAAAGATTAGAGAAGCCTTTAAAGACAAAAGCCACAAAACAAAAATCTTGTTCCCTAAAATCTCTTTTTGTTAATAATCTCAGCACCGTTCCAACTGTGGGACAGATTGATAACTCCACTGTAAGTTGAGTAATCGGCTATGCAAGCTATCTACCTTGATTCCAGGAAGAAGAAAAGGAAGTGCCTACTGCATGCTGTGAGGGAAGCTCAGGCAAGCTCAGAAATCTGGTGTGGTTAACTCAGGGTCACTGCCCACAAAAGGGAGAAACAGGGGCTGAGCAGTGGAAGCTGAAGTAGTGGATCTCTCCATGGCTGGGTAGAAAGACTAACAGGGTAGGTTATTGGAGGACAGGCACAAGTGTTACTGGAATGCCAATCTCTTGCAGATCTAAAAAGGTCTGTCCCTGGTTTTATGTATAAAAATAAAACAATGATAGATACAAGATACCAGATATGTTATATAAGGTTTACTAAATGAGCAAGGAAAAAGAAGGAAAAGGAGGATGGGTACCCCAGAGAGGCAGAGACAGAGACAGAAGAAAAGAGGGTAGAGAGAAGAAGAGGAGGGGGTAGTAGAGAGTAGAGAGGGGGCTTAAAGAGAGACCTTGTGGAGGGTCTGTTTTTTATATGGCCCTAGGCAGGGCTATGCCCCTGTGGCAGGTAAGCAATGGCATCATAAGTAGGCGGACTGAAGCAGAATCCTAACATTCCTACCTTTTCCAAAAAATAAAAAATGAGGAACATTGGATTGTTTATATAAGGTAAATTAAAGTATATAAATGTAGGTTAACTGGAAGCAGCTTTTGGCTGTAATGTAAGGGGAAGAGAGAGAGAGAGACAGACAGACAGACAGACAGACAGAGACACAAAGACAGAGACAGAGATAGAAAAAAAAAGCAATAGCAACAAAATGTCCAGATTATATAGTAAAGGGGAAGAAAAAGTTCTGCCCTGAAAGTTCAAGGTAGAGGACAGGCTATGTCAGCCATGTCCTGTAGCAGATAAGGACTGAGGAGTGCTGGGGAAACATGGAGCTGTTTGTTCCGGGCCTGGAGCACACCATTTCAATCCTTTGCAAACGGATAAGGGGTGAAGTAATTATCTTAACTACTTCCTGCTGACAGTGGGGTGGCAATAGGGGAATTAAAAGGCTGAAATGTTGGCCAGGTTGTGGGAGAGCAGGCTGTTGATTTGCTTTAAAGGATCTGAGAACATCTGCAGCTGGGAAGGGAAATGCACGTCCAGCTAGGAGGAACAACACAGGTTCAGTTTTGGCTGTTAAACAAACTCTCTCTACAATATAGAAAACAAGACCAAATTCCATCACTTGGGAAGCAGAGGCAGGAAAATCTCAGAGTTGCATCCAGCTTGGTCTACAGAGTCAGTTCTAGGACAGTCAAGACTACGCAGAGAAAACCTTGAGTGTACACACACACACACACACACACACACACACACACACAAATACAGAAAACATTGAGAACACACACACACATTCACACACATAAACCAAACCAAACCAAATTCCCTTGCTGAGATAAACCAAAACAAAAACAAAGTTTACCACCTGGGAGCCAGAGGAAGTAAATCTCTGAGTTTGAGTCCAGCAAGCATCTTACCACCATTCATAACTCTATTTTCACAGATTTGCCATCTTTGTCTGACTTCTGAAATACCAGGCATGCACAGGGTACCCAGACACACAGGCAGGTGGGTAAAATCCATGTACATCTTACCTTATAGACTGTCCTGGCAGGTAGCTTCCTTAAAAGTGTTTTATGGTTGCTGTATGCTCCCTGAGGGTTGTGCCCACTCCTTTCCATGAGCCTTCAGTTGACCACGAAGGTCTAGATGGAGCCACATGTTTCTGGACTCCTTTTCCAAATGCGTGACTGGCGATGTCCTTTGATAACATCTGTTGATAACATTGATCTGAAAGGCAAAGCAGCTCTCACTGGGATTGCTTAGTACCACCCTAAGCCAGGTGGGAGAGGATTTTCTGAGTTTACTGACAATGCTTTAACTTGTCTCCTGGGCTGGGAGACATTTTGCACGCCTTTAATATAATCACTGAGGAGGCTTGAAAAGCATAGATCTTTGATTTGCTGGCCAGCCTGCTGTATTTGCTGAATTCCTGGATTGCTGGGACTACACAAAGACCCTGAGTCAAAAAGAGAACAAGAAATGGCACCTTCATTTATCCTCTTTACATACACACATTCCTTCCCTGATCTGAAACCACAGGATCCTCTAAGGAGCCTCAGTGAAGATTACAAACCCAACCCTTTACTGATAAGAAACCTACTCAGCAGGAATGCAGGGATTCCTGGAGGTAACCAGCATGCTGAGGACCTAGGCTAAGGTACTAGCCTTAAGCAAATGGCCTTTAGTCATACCTGGAAATGCTGGCATTAAAGGTGTGCACTGCAGCTGCCACCACCTTCAAGTGGTGCTGGGACTTGAACCCAGGTCCTTTGGAAGAGCAGTCAGTACTCTTAACTGCTGAGCAGTCTCTCCAGCCCTTTGTCTTGTTTTAAATAGATGTTGTAACCCTGGAAGTCATTTTGTTAAGGGAGGTAGAATTAAAAAACAAGCAAATGCTGGGCATGGTGATGCACACCTTTAATCCCAGCACTTGGGAGGCAGAGGCAGGTGAATCTCTGTGAGTTCAAGGCCAGCCTGGTCTACAAAGTGAGTCCAGGACAGCCAAGACTACACAAAGAAACTCAGTCTCGAAAAACAAACAAACAAACAAACAAAACCCAAAAAACAAAAACAGAAAAACAAACAAACCCAAAAACAAAACGAAAAACTGGCAAAACACTTACAGACATAAAATAAGAGCTAGAGAAAGAGAAGAAAAGGGTGGGACTAATGGGATACAGGTCCAAGTTTCAAACACATTACAAAAAGAATGCCTTGAGGCAGGTGGATCTCTGTGAGTTCGAGGCCAGCCTGGTCTACAAAGTGAGTCCAGGATAGCCAAGGCTACACAGAGAAACCCTGTCTCAAAAAACAACAATAACAAACAAACAAACAAGAATGCCTTAGGGGAAAAAATAAACTTAAAAAAAAAAAAAGAAGGATTGGAGAGGTGGTGCAGAAGTTAAGAGCACTGGCTGTTCTTACAAAGGTCCTTAGTTTAATTCCCAGCAACCATATAGTGTCTCAAAACCATCTATAATGACATCTATTTCCCTCTTCTGGAGGGCAGGCACATAGGCAGGCAGATGTTGTATACATAATAAATAAATAAATCTTTTAAAACAAAAAACAAAACAAAACAAAAAAAAAGCCCAGCTCTGGGCCTCCTACTTTATCTCAGTGGAAACTACCTTTTGACAGTGGGACACTAAGTTACCAAGTGGTCTGAGCTGCCCATCATGAGTTGGGTGCTATCTGACCCACCCAGTCATAAAATAGGCATTACACAGAAGCAAGCTATTATCGATTGAAAGTGCTCTAGATATGATAGGGTCTGAGTATGTCCTGAGGGGACAAGAAAGTTACATGAAAAAGGTGACCATAAGCCTATGGTTTCTACTCCTGTACAATGCCCTCTGATGCCGAGTATGCACCTAGAACCTCATGGAGTGTACCCTATCATCAGATGATGAAGGAAGAGAAGACTATGACATGGTTTACTGAAGGTTCTGGGTGCCGTGCAGGCACCGTCCAGAAGTGCACAATTGCAGCATTACTATCCTTTCTGGGAAAAGCCTGAAAGACACCATCAAAGTGGGCAGAACTTCACAGTGAGCAGAACTTCATGCAATACACATTTTGTTTGGAAGAAGAAATGTCCAGATGTGTGATTATTCCTAAGTTGAAACCAATGTATTGATTATCAGAGTCTTGGAAAGAGAATGATTGGAAAATTGTTGAGAAAGACATACAGGGAAGAAGCATGTAGATACATTTCTCCAAATGTTTAAAGGATGTAAAGATATTTATGTCACATGTAAATGCTCATAAAAAGGTGACTTCAGCTGAGGAAGAATTCAATAATGAAATAGATAGAATGATTCATTCTGTGATAGTCAGCCTCTCTCCCCAGCCATTCCTGCCATTTTCTAATGGGTCCATGAATAAAGTGGCCATAGTGGCAGATGTTTACATAGTACCTTTCATGTACATAATTGCTTCTGCCAAAACCACCATCCGTGGATGTGCAGAGTGCCTTATCCACTGCAATAGTGTTCCACACAGTGTTGCTTCTGACCAAGGAACTCGCTTCAAAACAGAGAAATGAGGCAGTGGGACCACTACCATGGATTCCACTGGTATTGCTATGTTCCTTGTCATCCTGAAGCAGCTGACCTGATAGAAAGATGGAATGTTCTTTTGAAGATACCATTGCAGAGCAAATCAGGTGACAGGCAGCTGGAGAGCTGGAGCAGGGTCCTCCAGAAGGCTGTGTATTCTTTGAGTCAGCATCCAATATAGGGAATGGTTTATCTCATAACCAGGATCCGTGGGTCCAGGATTCAAGGGGTGGAAAAGGGAATTGTTCTAATCACTATACCACTGGTGACCCCTTAGGGAATGCTTTGCTCTCTCTTCCTGTGACCATAAATTCTGCTGGCCAGCAAGCTGTAGTTCCAGAGAGGTGACTGCTCCAACCAGGAGCTAAAACAAGCCTTCCACTGAACAAGAACCTCAGATTTTCCCCTGGCCAATTGGACACCGAATGCCCTTAAACCATAGCGTAAGAAAGGATTATTAGGATTGGGAAGAGAGATGGGTTCAGATTACCACAGGGAAATTCGATTTCTTCTCCAAATGGAGGTAAGAAAGCTTATGTATGTCTGGATCACAGGAGATGGTTTTTGCAGTGGTTTTCAACCTTCCTAATCCTGGGACCCTTTAATCCACTTCCTCAGGTTGTGGTGATCCTCAAGCATAAAATTATTTTCACTTCTACTTTATAAGTGCAATATTGCTACTTTTATGAATGTTGTGTAAATATATGAAATGCCGATGGTCTTGGGCAATTCCTGTGACAGGGTCCTTAGATCCCCAAAGGGTTTGCAACCCCTAAATTGAGAACCAGTGACTTAGTGCATTTCTTGCTACTAGAATGCCCTGTGATTAAAGGCAGTAGGAACCTACAACAGCTTAATCCAGGTGGGATGACAAAGGGCACAGAGCTCTCAGGAATGAACATATGACTCACTCCTCTAGGAAAAACACTGAGATCTGCTGAGGTTATGGCCAAGGGTGGAGGAAATACAGAAAGGATATTAGGGGAAGGCAGTTATAGATACCAGCTAAAGCTATATCATCACTTGCAGAAAGAAGGATTATAAGTGATATGGGTGTTCCTGTTATATTTTGTTAACAATGTGTTTGTACAGATATTTGTGCTTTCTTTCCTTAATTTCTTCTTCATGTGATGTAAATCAAATAAGAAGATATTAATGGTTATCAATTTAAATTTGAGATACTAAAAGAATAGGGTAACAATTTAGATGTAATATGAATAAATTAATAAACTATATTAATAAAAAAGAATATCCCTCAAGGACATTGCAACCTATTCGAACATTATAATGAGTTTACCATTGTACAAAAGATACTTATATCACATTAGGCATAATTAGGGTCTGGTCTAGCATATAATGTGTTTTCTTTGGACTTGGAATAGTTAGTTACATCGTTAGTTAGTTAGTTAGGCATTATTATGGCCTGGTTATTGTTTTCATTCAGGAAATTAATCATGACATAAAAAGATGGACTGTGTGTCAAGTTGATCTGGGGTGGAATTGTGATGGTGTGATGGCTCTTTTTTGTTGTCAACGTTATTATATCTGGAATTAACTATAACCCAAAAAAGGAGGGACACACCTGAAAGTGCTTTTTTCCCACTTAATTAGAGGTGGAAAGATCTACATGTAATCCAGAACTTTGAGTTAGGAAGAAATGCCTTTAATCTGGATCTTGACTGGGGGCAGACACACCTTTAATTCCGGCTGTTTTGAAATTAAAAACCCTACAGCTAATCTGGGCTACACCTTGTGCTGGAAAGCCTATATAAAACATAGAAGACGGAAGCTTTTACTCTTTCTTTGCTTGCTGTCGCCTTTCTAGCAAGTCCATTCCTT
This sequence comes from Acomys russatus, assembly GCF_903995435.1. NCBI lineage: Eukaryota > Metazoa > Chordata > Mammalia > Rodentia > Muridae > Acomys > Acomys russatus. The sequence goes on from NC_067137.1 coordinate 125,060,432, forward strand.
CACGGGCATTAGTGCCTACTTCTTTGGGATTCCAGCCTATACTAAAGTTCCACTGAGACATCGAGGCTCCTGCAGTGAGCAACTACTGGATTCTTGGACATGACAGATGGCCATTGTTCAACTAGCTGGACAGCCTCTAAATAATCATAACTATACCTTTTTTATAAATAGAGAAATTGATTCTATCAGTTCTGTTATTCCATAGAACCCGGACTAATAACACATCAGGTATACATAGAGTACCTTTTAGAGCCGTTTCTGCCTCATAATCATCTCAGCTCAGTTATAAATTTCTTTTGATAGATTTTCATGATTGAAATGGAAATTTTTAAACTAAGAATATGTTGGTCTGAACTCTATATGAGCCTTACGGAAGTCTTATTAAACATTCAGGTACACCATAGGGAGAAGAACTGCCGAAATGTCCGCGAATCTGCAATGGATGGTCCCTGGGAACTGCTCCAGTTTCCTGACCAAGAGGAATAAGCAGATGCTCATCACCAAGGCCAATAATCTGAAGCCCACAGCTCCTTCCACTACTATGGTCTGAGTCACTGCCAAGACTGTGGGAGTGGAGCCCGAGGTCAATGGCAAAGGGGTCATGGTGGTCATGAAACACAGGTGGTGGTGTATGCCTTTAATCCCAGCACTCGACTCGGGAGGCAGAGGCAGGCGGATCTCTGCAAGTTAGAGGCCCGCCAGGTCTACAGGGCGAGTGCAGGACAGCCAAATATACACAGAAAACCCCTATCTCGAAAAACAAACAGACAAACAAAAAAGAAAAAAGAAAAAAGAAAGAAAGAAAGAAAGAAAGGCTCTTAGCCTCTAAACCAGTGGTTCTCAACTTACCTAATGCTGTGACCCTTTAATACCTTTCCTCCTGTTGTGGTGGTGACTCCTAACCAAAGTTATTTTCAAACTGGGCGGTGGTGGCGCACGCCTTTAATCCCAGCACTTGGGAGGCAGAGGCAGGTGAATTGTTGTGAGTTCAAGGCCAGCCTGGTCTACAAAGAGAGTCCAGGACAGCCAGGGTAAAACAGCGAAACCTTGTCTCGGGAAAAAAAAAAAAAGGAGTGACGTGTGTGTGTGTGTGTGTGTGTGTGTGTGTGTGTGTGTGTGTGTGTGTGTGTGTGTGTGTGTGTGTGTGTGTCTGGGGATACCGAGGGGTATGTGAGAGTGAAGCAGAACCGGCCATGGCAGCAGTGGAGGAGGAGGACCAGGCCCCAAAGGACCAAATCTTGAGCTGCGCTGACTTTCGAATGTAATACATGTCTGGAGACGGCTCAGCGTGTGTGGCCACCTGTGTTGTTGGCCCTGTCTTCATCAATGGCTGGAGACACGGCCAGACTGGCAAGAGTGCCCGGTGTGTAAAGTTGGCATCATCCGGGAGACCAACTCCAGAGAGAAGAGCGGGATTCCAGTCATTCGGTGACACCGGAGACTTTCACTTCCCGTTTGGTGTTGGTGCTTTCCCCTTTGGCTTTTTCACCACCGTGTTCAGTGTCCATGAACCTTTCCAAAGGGGAGCAGGTGTGGAAATGGGACAGAGTCACCCGGCCTCTAGCTAGCAGGATTCCCTCTTCCTGTTTCTTGCCATCTTCTTTTTCTGGCTGCTCAGTATTTGAGCTGTGTCTCCTCCCTGCCCACCTCTCGGTAGAGAAGAATCAGTACTGGGGGTCCCTGCTGGCCCTTCCATGCTTTTGGACCACCCCCTCACTCTCATGATCTCTGTTTGCTCAGGCTTCCTTCAGGAGACTGTAGGGAGGAGTGACCAATCTGGTTAAGATGGGAGTGCCTGCTGCTCTGTCCTGCGGGCCCAGGAGCAGGGTCACTCCCCACCCCACCCCCCACCCCCATTGCCCCTGCTCCCTGCCCTGGAGGACAGACAAGTTCCAGTTCTCCTCCCTCCAATCCTTTGCTCCCTCCTCTATTTCTTGATTTGATGTTTAAAGTGGGCTCTCCCCAACTCCTCCACTTGCTGATTTAATTTAACCTTTCTCTCCCCACTGTCTTGAGTTCTGACTGAAGTGTCTCCTCTCCATCCCTCAATACTCTCCTTTACTACAAATTCAAATAATTAAAAAGATGAAAAAAGTTATTTTCATTTATACTTCATAACTAAGCTTGGCTGTCCTGGACTCCCTTTGTAGACTAGGCTGGCCTAGAACTCTCAGCTATCTACCTGCCTCTTCCTCTGGAGTGCTGGGATTAAAGGTGTGCGCCACCATGCCCAGCAACAAGAGTTGATTTAAAGTTATATATAAGTATACAATAACAAATTAAGTTTACTTATGTATAGATTTTTAATTAATAACATTTTTGTTACAAGTTTTCAGAATAAGTTTTTTCATTTGGAATTGTATCTTTGCCCCCAACCCTCCCCACATGGTCTTGCATATTCTGAGAAAGAAACTTTACATTTTATCAGTAATTTTGAATATTCTTGACTTTGAATGAGGGAAAATTTTTGTAAGTAAGTAATGTAGTAGAAGTTAAAGAGCTAGACACCTTTGATTATACTTGGCCATCTTAATTTTTACATAAATCTTTTTAGTATAAAAAATTGAAAATAACCTCAGATATAACGGTAACAAATAAATTTACCATTTGTGTAAAAATGTTTTTTGAAAGGTGTGTCAGACAATATCTGGTGCCTTTACACAGTATATACAAAGGCTTTCCCCTTATATATTTTGATATTAGCTTTTTTTTTTGGTTTTTCGAAACAGGGTTTCTCTGTTATTTTGCCTGTCCTGGACTCGCTTTGTAGACCATGCTGGCCTTAAATTCACAGCAATCCACCTGCCTCTGCCTCTGAGTGCTGGGATTAAAGGTGTGCACCACCACTGCCCAGCAGTTTTCTTATCCTACATTGCCCTCAGTTCCTTTGTCCATTTCCTTGCATTTCTATACCATCAACTATTTTCCTTGCGCTTATCTTCATGACACTGTGTTTTGAATGTTGGATATTATTTAAATTGCTCTTTTTAGGGGATACAGCTATGGTTGTGATTGGTGTTTAGTATTTTTTTTTTTTTTTAATAATTTGTTTTGTGAAAGAGACCAAAAGAAATTGGAATTAGGGTGTTGGATGTTTTCTGCCCTGTGTTTTTAGCCTAGGAGGCTTGTATTCCAAGCTAACAAGTTAAGCTGCCTATCTTTTATATGAAGGCTTCAGAATTCACTATAGGGCTCAGATATTGGGGTGTAGCATCCTACTAGACCCAGTTCTGGTCTAGGCTGGCAGCAAGAATGCTGGGAGGTTTGCAGAGCAGAGCCAGGGCAGCCTGACTGTTGGAGCTGTGAAGGAGAGATAAACCTGGTTTTTTGGTTTTTGTTTGTTTGTTTGTTTGTTTGTTTGTTTGTTTTTTGATCCCAAGTGTGGGATCAGAATGGTCTTGAGAGAGAACAGGTGAGGCTAATTCATTAGAAGATCAACCTCATGCGGGAGCTTGATTGGTGCCCGCTGAAAAGATCCTGTGACCAGACTGTGCGAGGAGATATAAAAAAAGCCCAGAACTGGAGGCGGGGCTTTTGGAGACCTGTTCATTCCGGGCTCTGGCTCCTGCTGAGGTTCCGTGTTCTGGTTACTCTGTGGGAAAGAATAAGCCTTGTCACAGGTGGGAGCAGTCTTGGCAGGCTTTACCCTTGGGGCACCCCATGAATACCTTGTGACAGACTGAGTGGAGCCATCCTGGGTCTGGAATTCAGGAAACAGACCTGGGAACCCCACCTGGACTATTGTCTTTCTAATTGACCCTCACCGGGAGAAGGAGACAGTCCTTCCCACTTGACTCAGGCAGTTGGGGAGGAGAGAACAACAAAGTCAGCTGGGCGAGAGAGCGTGGGGAGCAGCGGACTGGCTGGACCAGCACGCAGGCCAGAGAGACACCTAAGGACCCGTCCTGTGGAACGGATACCAGAAGGTTCACTCTTTTGTCCCTTTAGCCCTTTCTTCCTTCTTGTGTAAGCTAGTTGGGTTGTATAATAAAGTTTTATTATAAAAAAACAGAGCCAACATCTGGCAACCAACTTGGGGCCCGATGGGTTCCACAGTCCCTAAGGGTATGGAGGAAGAGTCAGTATTCGAAGGTATAGAAATGCTGTTTCAGGGTATTAGCAAAGTTGCAACTACTGTTACAAAACTTTTTCCTGCATTATACTTCGAGGGAATTCTCTGTTTTTTCATTGTCCTTTTATTACAATATTTCATGCTTAGAAGGATTAGAAGAAAGGCTAATGACATAGAAAAGCCGGAAGGGTCAGTAAGTTCTATCCTTTTGGAAAAGATTGCAGATTTGACTGGACAGATGGAAAGGCTGAGGAAAGAAAATGAAGGGATGGGAAAGCAGAAAGAATTTTTGGTAATTGGTAGTGATGAAGGACAGAAAATAGAGAGACCAGAAAGCCAGAAAAAAACAGAAGAGTCAATAAGCTCTATCCTTTTGGAAAGAATTACTGACTTGACTGAACAAATGGGCAAAATGCAGAAAAAACTGGAAGGTCTGGAAAAGCAGAAGGCACCTTTGGTTAAAAAGGGCGGAGAAAGTAAAAAACCAGAGGCAAAGGAAGCCAGACGGACCAAAAGGTCGTTGGAAGTAAATGTCCCAGTGGAGGACACCTCCACAGTCAGCCAGACACCCTCAGCTTTTCCAGTCACTGTAAGACATGTGCCTGAGCAAAATGGTGCTGAGGGTTATGATGAAATGGCCTGGTGTCCTGTAGATATGATAGATTTAAAACATTTTAAGGAATCAATCGTCAAATATGGTATGCACTTTACCTTCGTTAAACAAATGTTAAACAGCTGGGCCACTCAGAATAGACTTGTTCCCCAAGATTGGAAAAATTTAGTTTCAGCGGTATTGGAAACAGCACAACAGTTACAATGACTATCATGGTGGCAAACAGAGGCTATAAAAATAGAACAGGAAAATACGACACAGAGAATAAATATTAATAGAGATCAATTACTTGGTGAAGGACAATATACTAACATTAGAGAACAAATTCAAGCTGAAGATAGAGTGATTGAACAATGTCGTAAGGCAGCCTTGAGAGCTTGGGAGCTGGTAGAGGAACCTGGGAAAACAACTATTCCATTTACTAAAGTGTTCCAAGGACCCCTGGAGCCCTTTACAGAATTCTTGCAGAGATTAGGATCTGCTATGGATAGGATGTTGCCAGATTCTGACAACAAACAGGCATTAAAACTTATCATGGCTTATGAGAATACAAATGCTGACTGTAAGAGGGTGCTTAGACCATTAAAGGAAAGAGACGCTTCACTAGATGACTGGGCAAAGGAGACAGTTAATATTAACTCTCAAGAGTATCAAAATAATATTGTGGGACAAGCTTTAGCCAGAAAGCCCAGATATCATAATACTCGGTGCTTCAATTGTGGTAAAATTGGTCATGTGCAAAGAAACTGTAGAGATAGAAGGCACAATAACCCAGGAAAAAATGTAACTTGTAGGAGAGAACAAGGAGGTTCTGGTTATGACGGTAATGAGGTACCAAGACTCCCAGGGTACTGTAGTCGCTGTGGGAAAGGGAAACATTGGTCTCGGGATTGTCAGTCTAAGAGAGATGTGCAAGGCAATATCTTGCTGACAGGAAACGGCAAGAGGGGGCCATCAGCTCAGGCCCCCATAAACAATGCCAGCCGAATTTCTTTGACCAGTCAGAAAATGACAAACCAACAGGAAAACGGGAACTGAGTGTTAGTGATCTAATGCATGCTACTAAAGGCAGTACAGCCTTGGATCTTGCTTCAAATATGTCTCTTACCCTATCTCCTCAGGTTGAATGTTACAAATTAAATACTGGTATTTTCGGACCTTTGCCTTCAGGCACAGTAGAAATGGTTCTGGGAAGAAGTGGGTTGACTTCTCATGGTTTTATTGTGCATCCCGGTATTATAGACAGAGATTCTAAAGAGGAAATAAAAAGCATGGCATGTGTGAAAAAGGAGATAAAAATCGATGCCGGGGATAGAATTGCTCAACTCCTACTGTTTCCTTACATTAAGGGCAAAGCCGCTCCAGTGGAAAGGACTGGTGCGTTCGGAAGCACAGGGACCCGTGTGTTCTGGCAAACAGTAATTAATGATCAGAGACCTAAGTTAATTGTACAATTGAATGGTGTTAAAATAGAAGGCTTGGTAGACAGCGGGACCGATGTCTCCATCATTTGCCAGAAGTCTTGGAACCAAAATTGGCCACTTAAGAAGGTTTATACAAAAATGGTAGGAATTGGTAAGCTATCTCAAATAAAACAAAGTGTACAGTGGCTTGAGTGTGTGGGACCAGATGGGCAGATAGGGAGGCTGAAACCCTATGTGGCTGACATTCCCATAAATCTATGGGGAAGAGACCTCTTACAGCAATGGGGTACTCAGATTACTATTCCTGCAAATACCGAGATAAACAAGGTTGAAACTATGGGTGAATTGGCATGCGCTTCTGGGGAAGAGATTCATGTAAGTGATCAAGGGCGACCACAAGCTATGCCCATTGTCCAACCTCAAAACTCTTCAGGTTTAGAGTGTCAAAATTTATAAGAGAGGCCACTGCTGAGATACCAACTGCCCTGCCCCTAAAATGGATTTCAAACAGACCTGTATGGCAGGAGCAGTGGCCCTTAACAAAAGAAAAGTTACAGGCGCTTCATGGTTTAGTGAAAGAACAGCTGGAGGCTCAACACATCAAAGAATCTTCCAGTCCCTGAAATTCCCCTGTGTTTGTGGAAAAAAAAAAAAAAAAAAAAAAAAAAAAAAAAAAAAAAAAAAAAAAAAAAAACAGGTGAATGGAGAATGATAACAGATTTGAGGGCCATAAACAAGGTGATTCAACCCATGGGTTCGCTTCAACCTAGAATTCCTTTGCCTTCCTTGCTACCTAGGTCTTAACATATAATTATAATTGATTTAAAAGATTGTTTTTTCACCATACCTCTACATGAAAAGGACAGGGAAAGGTTTGCCTCTCAGTACCTACTCTAAACAGTAATTTTCCAATGAAGAGATATCATTCAAAGGTACTTCCACAAGAAATGTTGAATAGCCCAACTTTATGCCAATATTTTGTGCAACAACCTTTAGAAATAATTCGTAAGCAGTTTCCTCAATCTATCATATACCGTTACATGGATGATATTCTGCTAGCTGATTTTGATCCTAGTGTTGTAAAAAAAAATGTTTCAGGAAGCACAAAGAATTCTACCATGCTGGGGATTACAGATTGCTGTGAAAAAAATACAAAGAGGAGATTCAATTACCTATTTAGGCTATAAAATAACTGAACAAAAAATTCGACCACAAAAGGTACAGATCCATAAAGATCAATTACAAACTCTTAATGACTTTCAAAGATTATTGAGAGATATTAACTGGTTAAGGCCTACAATCGGGTTAGCTACCTATGAGTTAAGTAACTTGTTCCAAACTTTGCAAGGGTATTCGGATTTAAACAGTCCTAGATGTCTGACTGCTGAGACAGAAAAGGAGTTAATTCTGGTGGAACAAAAACTTCAAAAGGCATATGTGGATAGAATTGATCCTGAACTTGGTTACATTCTGGTTATTTTGCCTTCAAAACATTCTCCTACTGGGCTTCTTATACAAAGGGAAGACAGGATCATAGAACGAATATTCCTGGCAAATAAACAAAGCAAAAAATTGAAAACATACATAGAAAAAATTTCTGAATTGATTATAAAGGGAAGAATAAGGTTGCACCAACTGTCAGGGATGGACCCAACGAAAATTGTAATGCCTCTTACTGATTCTGAGATTATGTCTTTATGGGTAATTAATAAAGATTGACAAAAAGCTTGTAGTAACTATTTGAGAGACATTAACAATAGATACCCACTCCTACCACCCTTGGGTGGACAGATACCCTCAATCCACTAGAAAGAAGGTCATCTATCTGGAAAGATTTTTAAAAATGAAAGTGCATTAATACATCTTAGAAAGACAAATGATTATGTCTACTACAGAACTTCCCCTTCATCTAAATCTGGCAAGTCCTGAAACCTGCTTCTTTTGATGTCCTATAAGGGAGAGATTTGATTTGATGCTAAGTCAGCCATCCCATCATTTAAGGCAACTTACAAATTTAATCATCACAAGCCTATGGTACTCTTACAAATTAAGAACTGAGACATAGACAAGTGAAGAAAGTTTCGAAGAACAACTCATAAGTTCCAGGGCACTTTAGTTTGTCCATCTTGCTGAGGTCATACTACAAATGAGAAGGATTTGCCCAAAGGCAAATCTTTGAACCTGCTAAGAGTCTCATTTCCAGAGGCAACAGAGCCAACAGCATCCAACTCGATGTTTTGGAACATTCTTTACCAAATTCTAACCTTGACAGAGATTTTACTAAAAAGCAAAGGTCCTCAGAAATAGCTGAAGAAGTAAGGACAACCCATCGGGTTTCCCCTGCTCAAAACTCCTGGTTTCTACCCAACCTCTCATATTAGGAGGCATAATTTAATGCTGAACATTTTGTTGCTCAAATATGATATTCCAAAGCTGTATCAGGAAAACAACTTGAAAATCCTTCTTGGCACAGAGAAGGGAATCTTCGAGCTGTGGACACCCAGAAAGACATTCAGCCCCCAACACAGCAGCCAATGATATATATTTGGGGAGAATGTCACACCAAAAATGAAATAAAATCAAGGGATCCAATCAGATACAGAGAATGTGGATACAGAATAATTTACAAGAAAAATACTAAAAGATTGGTGGGTTTTGATGCGCAATGAAATGGGAATGTAGGAATGTCTTCATTCATACATTTGCCCCAATGATGTTTCTCTTTATTATATAGCGTTTGACTTAGCTTACTTAATGAATACAACTGTATACATATGGTTTCATTCTAGAAAAAAGAAAAGAAAATCTTTCGTTCAGTTTTTTGAGATGTCTCTTGTAATACACATTGACTTTGAACTCCTGATCCCCCTTCCTTTGTCTCTCAAATGCTATAGACAAATAAGGACCATCACACCCCTCTTGGTTTAAAAGTCTCAATGTGGCTTTTCCCTCTTCTATTTTCTTTGGTAGAATTTATACTTCAGGCATAAATATGAAAAATACATATCACATATGATGATTTACAATCATTAAAATTAAATAAGAGAAAAAAACAATAGATACCCAAAAAACAAATGTATACAGTTTATAAAAAGAACTAATTGGATCCTTCCACGTGTTGTAAAGAGGTCACCAATCTCAGGGGCACCCACCTTTTTCACTGATGCAAATAAATCAGGTTTGGCTGGTTATAAGTCTGAGAAAATGACCAAGGTGATTAAAAGCCCATTTACATCAGTTCAAAAATCAGAATTATATGCAATCCTTATGGTATTGTTAGATTTTCCTGAATCTCTTAATATAATTGCTGACTCTCAAAATGCTGAAAGAGTTGTTTTACGTATAAAAACTGCTAAATTTACCCCTGATAACACAAAATTGACTACCTTATTTATAAAACTGCAACAGGTCATCAGAAACAGAAATTATCCCTTGTATATTACTCATATTCGATCCCATACAGGTTTACCAGGCCCATTGGCACAAGGATATAAAGAGATCGACAAATTATTGATAGGTAATGTATTCGAAGCCTCAAAATTTCATAAAAAAATCATGTCAGTGGTAAGGGGTTAAAGAAAAGATTCTCTATCACTTGGCAACAAGCCGGAGAAATAATTAATAAGTGTCCTACATGTTCCTTATATAGTCAACTACCATTACCTGTGAAAATTAACCCTAGAGGTAACAAAAGGAACGAAATTTGACAGATAGATGTGTTTCATTTTACAAAATTTGGGAAAATGAGGTATGTGCATCATACCATTGATATATATTCAGGTTTTCAATGGACAACTGCCTTAATTTCTGAAAGGGCTGACTGTGTGATTATTCATTTGCTGGAAATAATGGCATTTATTCAAACACCTGCACAAATTAACACTGACAATGCTCCTCCATATGTGTCCCTTAAGATGAAAAACTTCTTTATGTGTTGTAATATAAAACATGTTACTGGTATTCCTCACAACCCCACAAGATGAGCAGTTGTGGAAAGAGCTAATCGTACCCTTAAAAAAATGCTTATTAAACAAAAGGGAAGGGTAAAGACACCCAGGGACCGATTAAATAATGCTTTGTTGACTCTAAATTTTCTTAATGTAAATGATAAAGGGACGTCAGCTGCGAAAAGACATTGGGTGATTAAAAAAAAAAAACTGAGGAGTTGGGACAACCAATATTCTACAAAGACTTGTCAAGTATGAAATAAAAACCTGCGGTAGTTTTGAGATGGGGTCGTGGGTATGTGTATGTTTCCACAGAAAATAAAAAAATATGGCTACCAACTAAACTTAGAAAGATTAGATCTGACCATATAGCAAGTGAATCTTAAGAGCTACCTGGTTCTTAACAATTTAACATTGTTTCTTACAGCTTAGAAAACTAATGCCCCCTTCTGTCCTGTTGGTGTATATGCAGGTAGAGCCCTGTATTTGCAAAAAGCAGGACAATACTAAAGACAAAGCAGGCAACATGGGTGATTTAACCCCAAAAGCATGCCTCTGGCACCTTGATCAAGGTGTCTCAACTGATGTTTCCTCAAAAAATTATACATGTACTAACATCCATACTAATGATTTCAAAAGTCGGCTTACTTTCAGAACAAAAAACAGGACAATTATAAAGATCGAACTTCTGCCTCTGGCACTACTGCTTCTTCCAGAAATTACATACATATTAACAATAAATCGGCTAACCAAAAGGATAGATCCCAAAAAGACTGGACAAAAACAGCTAGCTTTTCCATCGCTTGGCCAATATATTATTTTTCTAGGGTACCCGAAAAAGATTTTTCTCCTAAACAGCATAAAGTAATTTTGAGAACACGACGCCCCCATTCCCAGTAGGTGGGATGGGTGTTTTTGGTGGGTTACCAATGCTCATCTTTGCCTAACGGGGTTAGTTACAATTAATAAAAGTTCATTTGGGGGTTTCTTTCTTCTATCTTTCTTTCTCTCTTACTTTCTATCCCTTTTAATATTAAGGGAAAGGGGAGAAGGAAGGGAGGATACATGTTTGTAAAATAAAAGGTAGATTATTGAATCTACTAACTTCAAAAATCTTACATTGGTATTATAGATTGATGAAAATTTAAGACTTTTGATTGATGGAAATTTAAGACTTCAACTTTTGCTTCATTGATAAAAATTTAAATTGTATATTGTCATTCATTTTTGCCTTATGTATTGTATGTTATATGTTGACAAAATATATATTGTATGTTAGAAACTTAAGTTCATTTTATTCAATGTTTATTTAATGTATTATTCATGTACCACTAATGTCTTAGGAAAAACTGCTCGGGAAGATCGGGGATAGAAGTTGGTATTTAGTTACGTAGAAATCTTACTAGATACTAACTTACTTTGTCATAGAGCAGGTTTGTTTAATTTCTTGTATATGTCTTCAAAGGAATAGATTGATAACTGTAAGAATAGATAGAGTTGGTCTTCAAACTCTTCAGAGATCCACAGAATATGGCATTTAAGGATGAGGGCTTTCCTGACAGAAAGAGACATCTGCTCCTGGCCGCTTCTCCATTTGCATCATTGAAGATGGGGGCTTCAAGAGACGCAGGTGACAGAATGGTCACTGGACGGAGAAACTGCTCTTATCTCTACTGCTGATGACAGGCTGACTGTCTGCAATGATCAACAGTGATGCTGGAAAGTTGACTGTCCAGCTTTGAAGAGACTAGATGGACCAGACCGTCGGATTTCCTGCTTCAAAAAGCAGTTTGTTGGATGTTTTGGGCTGATAAGGCTGAAGACTGATTGCCCCAATGAAGGAGAGAATCCTGTGATTATCCAGGTCTGCTCTCTCTGTCCTATGCAACTTGGAAGTTGCCTGCCAGCACGTCCTTTATTAGATAGATTTTCCTTCTTGGGTCTCTGATGAGATTGAAGACTAGATAGCCATAGTGTTACTAGAAGCTTTAGTTTAAGAATTAAAAACACATTTATAGATAGATAATTGCAATTTCTCATGAAAGAGAAGGACTCTCTTTGGTAGGATAGTGGAATACCTTCTCTCAGGTTAACAAGTATAAAAGGACTTGGTTATATACTTGATACCTGATGATTATGTATATATGTAGATGTGTGTATATAGTTCTTAATTTTTTTTTAAAGAGAAGGGGGATGTGTGGGAAAGAATAAGTCTTGTCACAGGTGGGAGCAGTCTTGGCAGGCTTTACCCTTGGGGCACCCCATGAATACCTTGTGACAGACTAGGTGGAGCCATCCTGGGTCTGGAATTCAGGAAACAGACCTGGGAACCCCACCTGGACTATTGTCTTTCTAATTGACCCTCACCGGGAGAAGGAGACAGTCCTTCCCACTTGACTCAGGCAGTTGGGGAGGAGAGAACAACAAAGTCAGCTGGGCGAGAGAGCGTGGGGAGCAGCGGACCAGCTGGACCAGCACGCGGGCCAGAGAGACACCTAAGGACCCGTCCTGTGGAACGGATACCGGAAGGTTCACTCTTTTGTCCCTTTAACCCTTTCTTCCTTCTTGTGTAAGCTAGCTGGGTTGTATAATAAAGTTTTATTATAAAGAAACAGAGCCAACATTACTCCAGGTTCCAGCAGAAGAAATCCTGCTGGCTATGCCAGGAGAATCATTCCTCGGAACTGATATCCTTAAGGTTTTGTTATTGTGTTCTTTAATCCTCTTTTCCTACTGTTTTGGTTAGTCAGGTTATAAGTGACATAGGTTAAGTTAATAAGTTGTAATAAAATATACTGATTAAGAGAACTTGAGAAGGAGGGACCAGTCTCTGCAGGGCAGGGACACTAAAAATCAGGAGAGTGACAAGGAAGAGAAAAAATCTGGGTGGCCCTTGAAAAGGTTTAGGGGAGCCATGTGACTGGAACTGAGGGATAGTGAGTGGGTCTATATAAATATGCACTTCCTTCCATGAATGGGCGGCACGTGGGGGCCAGTTGTTTACAGAAACCCAACAATTCTCCTCAGACACAGTTTCCTGGCTGCCGGCCTGGGACAGTCACCAGTCAGCAGCACAGCAGCAGGAACAGCAGCTTGGCTGCCCTGGACCCTCCCAGGTCAGAGGGGCTGTGGGATGGGAAACAGGGAGAGGAGCAGTGTGATTTCCTCAGCTGCCTCCCCCGCCCCCCCACCTCCCCAGACAGGGTTTCTCTGTGTATCCTTGGCTGTCCTAGTCTTGTTTTGTAGACCAGGCTGGACTTGAACTCACAGTGATCTGCCTGCCTCTGACTCCTGCTTTTAAGGATGCCACTCTTGCAATTCTGTTGAGTATATCTTGCCATTGTTGGGCAGGGGGTTTATTGTGAGTATTTTTTTCTTCTATAGTTGCCAGAATAATTTTCATAAAATCATCTGATGTAGCATTTGCAGTATGTGTAATTGGGCACCGGGCTCACTGCTACAGCAGTTACAAATCTCCTCGAATTAAAATTTACCCATGCTTTCTTAACTCCCCTGATCCTCTATTTGCCTATTCAAGAGTGTGTCCTTTGTCCTGGGGGATAGGCATCCACAGAAAGCTTTGTACATGTTGGTCCTATGTGGAACCAGTGCAGATTTGATTGAATCAGAAAATATACTTTATAAAGCACCATAGTTACAGTTGGAAACATTAACATCTTGGATGTGAGCACAGCATTCAGAAATGTGTCTTTGATGCTTAGTTATTAATGTTATACCTTGGGTCTGATGAAAACTGGAGAGCTGAGTGCTCCAGGGTACAGTTGAGGTTTATTCTATGCTGTGTTCATCCTGAGATTCCTGGGAGAAAAACCAATTTCACTACTTGAGCAGGTACTATTATAGATAGTAAATATTGACAAGAAATGGACTTTGGGCAAGAACTACAGGGGCTTATGAATACAAACCTATATGCCACCATACTTTCCCATGTGGCTTTGTTATTTTTGAATAACTACAACTCCCAGCATTCCAGGTAGCTAATCTGGTTCTTGGGCAGCTGATGTTTGCAGGTCAATTTGGGCTTTACAGAATGAGGGAGAAAACAGCCAAAAGTATCTAGAAGGGTCCAGACTGAGCCAGCTCATGAGAGGACCAAGAGGGGAGGAGATGGGGGATAGGAAAAGAAGGGAGGAGAGACTAGGGTTTAAAGAGGAACCAGGCAGCAAGAAATCACCTCTCCAAAAATGTCTCCTTTAATATGTTAATCTCAGGTAGCCCTTAGTCCTGAGTCTCTGAGAGCCCAGCCCACAATGCATACTGTGAGAGCATGACATCAGGCTATACTGTTATTATAGATAGAAAACTCACTATAGATTACAACAAAATTAGAATACACCTTTTGAGTGATTATTGTTGGGAGCCAAGAGACCCCTGGCTGAACCGGACTCCAGCTGGCCTCAAGCCTACTGTTGAAAGAACTTATCAAACATCCTGCTTGGCCCTGAGAAGAGGAACATTCAGCGTACTGTGACTTCTGAGAAACCACAGACATTCTGCCTGGCCCTGAGAAAAGGAACATTCAGCGTACCGTGACTTCTGAGAGAAGCCACCTATTTCCTCCCCCTCCCCACACATTACCCCGGGTTCTTACCCCAGAAGATTCTGTACTTTCCCACTGCACTCCTTCCTACCCCCGCCCCCCCCAACCATGCTTTAAATTCAAACACCCGCTTTCAGTAAACGACTCTTGACAAGTTATACTTCCTTGAGTCGTGTCTCTCTCTCGCCCGTTCTTCATTCACAGGTCGCGACCCCCTTCGACCCCCCAAATAACTAGACCCGCGGGTCGGGTCAGATTATGCTTGCTGACTTAAATCAGAAAAATGTCCTCTTGGTTCAAAGAAATCACTGTGCCTGTGCACATGTGGCCAAACTCTTGTTTTTAAATTCATGGCTTGTTAACACTGAGTTTTTTCATTGTAGACTTCTTGCAGGAGTGGGAATGTCTGGACCCTGGCCTCAGGGCTTTTTTTCAGAGACCTCCTGTTGTAGTGGTGCAGCAGTCTGGATTCTGTAGGTCAGAATCCAGTTTTCTTGCAGTCTTCCTGCCTCAGGCTACCTGGGAAAATGGCTCTGCAGTTGTGTAAACTGTGTGTGAGTGGTTCTCACATCTCATAGACTAAATGAAATCCTCAGTGAGGAAGAGACATTTTTACGATATTTTCTCTTTCCTTCATGGTTATCCTTTTGGCAGGTGTTAGCATCTTTCAGTTTTGTTCAATGAAAGTGCTTTGCACCTCTTTCCCATGGGCAGGTCTCCCAGTGCTCAGCCAGATCTGCTCACCTGTGAGTGACAACTAAGAGCCCTAGATAGTGAAGACAGAGTTGATTGTAGCAAAGGGTCCAGGTATGTTAGACAGGTTGAGCATGGTGTGGGGTGGCTCTGAAGTGACAATAGGAACAGGACATGAAGTTGATTTTGTGAGATTCTATTTCATTAATGATTCTGGAAAATTTCACTAAGAATAATGTTAGATGTGGTAAAATGTATTCCCCATTATAGGCAATTCATTAAGCATTCAGTAGTTCCCTGTATTTGATTAGTTTCGAGTCTCTGAAATAACTGTTGCCCATTGAAAACAAAGTCTCTGACCCAGACTGAAATCAGCCCTGGCCTTGGGTGTGAACTGAGCCATTTGTGTATGTAGCAAATGTCATAGTGGATTCCTTTCCAGGGCCTGTGACCTTCCTTATCATTTGCTTTGGTCAGGTTCCAAGTGTAATCTGTGTATTTCCTCCCCTGTGCAATTACCCTTATATTGAACCAGAAAAGCTTCTGTTACTAAAAATAGTCTTTCCAGTATGGCTTCAGTGGGCATGTCTGACAGGTTTGGATTGTAGCACACAGGATCCAAATTGGGATGTGACCACTGATGACTCTGCCCTCCTCCTCAGTCTGCATAGCTGTTTTTGACATTGTTAATGGCATTACTATGTAGTCCAAGATATCTGAAGACAGTGTGAGTGGTTTGATTGAGTTCTTCTTCTTTTTCTTCTTCTTCTTCTTCTTCTTCTTCTTCTTCTTCTTCTTCTTCTTCTTCTTCTCTTGGTTTTTTTTCAAGACAGGATTTCTCTGTGTAGCCTGCTCCGTCCCAGTCTCACTTAGTAGACCAGGCTGGCCTCGAACTCACAGAGATCTACCTGCCTCTGCCTCCTGAATGCTAGGATTAAAGGCGTCTGCTACCACTGTTGGGCTGAGTTGTTGTTGTTATTGTTGTTTTCTTTAAGGAGATCCATTTGTTTTCTGACTCTACTTTCCCCTTAAAATTTTTTCTGTCAGAGAATTGTGTACTCACTGATGCACTGTGTTGAATTAGTCCTGATTAGAGTGGAATGATTCCAGTTGTCCTTTTTTACACTGTTTGCTTTAGCTTTGTGTCTGTTTGTATTATTCTGATGTATGTTCCTTCTGTCCTCATATCTTGAGAGGTTTTATACTGAACAAATGTCATATTTTACCATGGGGCTTTAATGTATCTGTTGACATAGACATTTTAATTCTCTGAGTCTACATGTTTGGTGTCTTACATAGATTCGTTTGTAGGTGTTGAAACAGCCTTGCGTTCTTGGTGTGAACTCAATTTTTCCATTTCTGTGTTATTTAGAGATGATCTCTGTGTCTGTGTAGATCCTGGCAACTGCTGTGATTTTTCTCATTTTTTGTATATATTTGTTTGGGCTCACCTGCTTTGTGCTCTGAGGTAAAGCCAGCTTTGCATGAGGACTTTCTATTGCTCCTCTCTTTTGTATTTTATGCAGTGTTCTCCTATTGGCATTAGTATAAGGTTTGTTGATGGAAAGGAGAATTCCATGTTAATCTGTCCAGTCCTCAGACACTGTTGGCGGAAACTCTTACTGCTTCAGTCTCAGCAGCTGCTTGCTGTGTGTTGTAGCTATATTACGTAGGAGGCTGATTTAGTCACTTGTTTCTAGGAACTCAGCATGTCTTCTTCAGTTGTGGTTTATGTGTGTAGGACTTTCCACAGCACTGCACAAGGTAACACTGAAGTCCTTGTCAAATCTTGCAGTATCCCCATGTTAGCTCTACTTCTAATACATATAAATTCACTTTACCAGTTTGAATTAGGTGAACGATGCTTTGTTAGTACTTTAGTCCCTGCACCGAAACAGTTCATTAATTTCTGCATAGCCTTCCTATTTTCTTTCTACATACTATTTCAGATTGTTTTCATGCTTGTAAAGCCCTCAGGCACATAACTCTGGCCAAATACCTTTCATAACCTGAGCCTCTTGCTGCCTAACTTCTTTGTCACCCCACTTCTGTGTGATTGTCTTTCCTGAGCTGTCACTCCTCTGATGCTCTAAGAAAGCGTCCTTGGTGCTCCATCATTGACTTAAGAGTCCACAGTAGCTACTTTAGGAACCATTAAAGGGCAGGAGATGTGACTCAGCAGTTAAGGGCAGTGGTTGTTCTTGCAGTTTCCAGGCTCAGTTTCCTGTGTCTGCCTGGGGACTTGACATCTTTCCGGAACTCAAGTTCCATAGGGCCTGTTACTCTCTTGATCTCTTTCAGTTGTCTTATTCTCTATCTAGAACTTGAAATAAAATATTGAATAGATGTGGGGAGAATGGACAGCCTTGTCTTGTTCCTAATTTTTGTGGAATTGTTTTGAGTTTCTCTCCATTTAATTTTATGTTGGCTATAGGCTTGCTGCAGATTGCCTTTACTTTGTTTAGGTATGTGTTGGAGAAGGGTCTGGTGTATTTTGATGCTAATTACTGCTTGCCAGCTTGTATCTTGCCTAAGAGCCTAACCTGTTTGACCAATAAAAGGCCATCACCCCTGGGCTGGGCAAATGGGATGGACGTGGCTAAGGTTCCGGGGCTTTGGGAGACACTGAAAATCTTGGGAGGAGGAGGAGAGGAGAGGAGAGGTGGAAGAAGGCTGCATCATGGGTTGGGTGGAAGATAAGCATATGGCCAACATGGATGGAGATTTGGTCCAGATGCTGAAAATTAGCAAGTAATTTTGATTATGGGTGGGAGGTAGGTTGATAGAAATTATTAGAAGCAGATAGCATAAGAAGTAGTTTGGAGCCGGGCGTGGTGGCGCACGCCTTTAATCCCAGCACTCGGGAGGCAGAGGCAGGCGGATTGCTGTGAGTTCAAGGCCAGTCTGGTCTACAAAGCGAGTCCAGGGCAGCCAAGGCTACACAGAGAAACCCTGTCTCAAAAAAACCAAAAAAAAAAAAAAAAAAAAAAAAAAAAAGTAGTTTGGGGATTTAATATCTGGCCTGCTTAAGGTTAATAAGGCTATTTTAAAATATAACAGGTGTCTGTGTCTTGACTGATTGCCAGCGGGTTAGAAAATAATGCCATAATGGTAATTATAGGCCTAATACTGATAAATTAACCACAACAGGTATGTCCCTTGTATCTCTAAGACTTTCATCATGAATTGGTGTTGGATTTTGTCAAAGGCTTGGTAGGTGGCAAATGAGATGATTCTGTGTGTTTTTCTTTTTTTTCTGTCAGTTTATTTATATGGTGATTTGTACTGATTTTTGTATGTTGAACCATTCCTGCATCTCTGGGATGAAGCCTACTTGAACATTGTGTGCCATCTTTTTGATCTGCTCTTTGATAGATATGTTATTGAGTATTTGTGGATCTATTCCATGATGGAAATTGGTCAGCAGTGTTCTTCTTTGTTGAGTAATTATGTGCTTTGGCTATCAAGGTAACTGTGGCTTCATAAAATGAATTGGGTAATAATCCTTCTGTTTCTATTTTGCAGAATAGGTTGAGCAGTATTGGTATTAAGTCTTTTTTGAAGTTCTGGTTGATTTCTGCATTAAAACCATCCAACCCTGGGTTTTTTTGGTTGGGAGTCCTATATTGAATTTTTCTGTTTCACTTAGGGGTTATAGGTCTACTTAAGTTGTTTATCTGATCTTGATTTAACTTTGGTAAGAGTTGCCTGTCAATTAAATCATCCATTTCTTTTTGATTTTCCAATTTGTTGGAGTACAGGCTTTTTAATTTTTTAATTTTTTAATTTTTAGGAGTACAGGTATTTAGAGTGTGTCCTTATCTAGTCTCAGGATTTCCTCATAGTCTGCTTGTATGTCCTTTTTGTTTCCTATTTTTAAAATTTGCATATTCTTCTGTGTTTTAGTTAGTTTGGATAAAGGTTAGTTTATTTTGGTTTTTAGCTATGAATCCACTCTGTTTCATTGAGTCTTTGTTGTTGGTTTTTTGTTTTGTTGTATTTTTTTCTGGTCCAACGGAGATTAGTTTATTCAGGATTGCGGCATCAGCCTGACTCCTGAACGGAAGCTACACCTTGATCCTGGGAGTTTCTTGGTGGGGCAGTGGCTGCTTGTGTCTGCCATGCCTCAGGCTCACACTTCATAGGGCAACACGGGGGAAATCCATATCGATTCAGGCGTCAGCTTGTGTGGGGGGGGGGGGGGCCGGTCCAGCCTCACGATGCCCTGAGGAATCGGATTCTTATATATCTGCCTCAGTTTGGCTCGCTTCTGCCCGTTCTTGGTGATAATTGTCTTCTCATAGAACTCGTGAGCCAGATCCCCATATTTACCATAGAACATGGAGCCGTGGCGCGTGAATACAAAAGGAGGCACCAAAGATTGCTCAGGGCCCGCTGCCTTAGGGCCGCTGCCCCGGTAGCAGAGGCAAAGGGCCAGAGGCCCCGAGTTTTGGAGCCGCCGCCGCCCGTGTTGGCCCCGTGGGCGCTTAGCAGACCCCGTGACCTCTGGGCTCTCACAGTGTGACCATGCCCTGTCCTAGCCTGGACTCGCAGGTGCCGCAGCTGTTGCCTGATTCTTTGTTTTCTCCTCTTTGTTATCTATTTACTTGATTTGGAGTGTTATGAGTTCCTTTAGCTTTTGTTAGTTTGGGAACTCTGTGAAGGAACATTTTTGTCTCTTGATCCTAAAGGTTTGCCTCTCATTTCTTGGCAAGTATGTTTTTCAGTTGTAATCATCAATGTTTGGGTTTTTGTTACTTAAGTGATTGACATGGTTAACACATTGATTTGGGGCTTTTCAAACTTTCTCACATATTAATGTCTCTGTGTCCTAATTAGCTTCAGCTCTCAACATTTCAGACCCCACAGTCATGTGAGGGAGCCTCAATTGACGGCATGCTCTCATCAGAATGTCTGGTTACCATGTGTGTGAGAGATTGTGTGACTGACGATTGATTTGAGAAGGCTCTTCCACTGGGGCAATATCCCTAAGCAAATGGTGACCGTGCAAGAGAGCAAGCCAGGAAACAATGTCTGTCCATGGTGTTTGCCTTGACTTTGTATCTTGAGTTTCTATCCTAAGCTCCCAAAATGATGGACTGTGATCTGACAGAACCATCCTAAACTCCCACTTACTACCTGAGATGCTTTTGATTAGAGGATAGAGCAAGTTAAAACAAAATGGTATGCAAAAAGTGATTTTGCTGTTGGACAGAACCTGGGAAGTTCTCTTTTGGAGGAATGTGGGAAATATCAGAAATTGAGCTTAATCAGCTATTCTTGTAGGACCTGGAAGGTCAGAGTGATTTGAGTATTGCAGACAGTAGAAGTTAAGGTCATAGGGAGTCAGCAGAAAATAGACCCCTGGAAAAATTTAGCTAGAGGACATTTGTGTGGTATTTCCCAAAATGTTTCTTATTCTGCTCATGCCCTGAGACAGAATTAAAAAACAGTGGGCTGATTCTTAGATGGAATATTGAATCTTTTGAATGGTTAATACCTGTGACTCACTCAGGACTACATTTAAAAAACAAAAAACAAAAAACAAAACATAGGCCAGAAGTAAACACAAAGTCTGTGATTTGTAGAGAAAAACAGCACTAGGCAGTTTCAGATGGCAGTCAGATGCTGAAACAGAGGCAGGACTTTTCAAGGAGAAAAGAAAGAGGGCCCTTGATCTGTGGAAGCCTAACAAGGTGCCCTAAGGCTAATACTTCCTCCTGCAGGCCTTAAATTAATGGAAAGAGTGTGCAAAGGGAGTCCTAGTCCCAGGAAGAAACTTCATACAAAACCTGCTGCTACTGTGGT
The DNA here is from genome assembly GCF_903995435.1 of Acomys russatus. NCBI lineage: Eukaryota > Metazoa > Chordata > Mammalia > Rodentia > Muridae > Acomys > Acomys russatus. The sequence goes on from NC_067137.1 coordinate 125,081,550, forward strand.
CCAAGCGTGGCAGGGTCCATCCCAACATAGAAGCCAGTCTTGACAGGATCGTTTTATTGTGCTGGTTCTGGAAACAAGAAAGATACAAAACTCAAAGATTCTTCCTCTGTGGTTTCAGTTCAGCAATGTCCCAACTATTTATGTTTGGCAGCTTCATAGTCCCAGTGAGGAGACTGTGAGAGTTCACTGCATTGAAGCTGCGAGGATGAAGCCTGAGTTGCATTTTGAGACCACAAACAAGATGTTGAGACACCCAAGCCATTGAGAAATCTGCACGGAGAGATGCAGATAGGGAGTGGAAGTAGCCAAACTGAGGGATGTATGAAAAGGTACAGGAATAGGGGCATCTAAGCCCTTTGACATGAAGATGTTTCTTGCCTTGGGCTAATCTGCCCTCATTGTGTACACGTTCATATTTACTGGAATGAGAAGGACTATTCTGTGCCATTGTGTGTTGGAAAGATAGAACTTGTTTAATGATTTTATAAGATGTGTCAATCAAGAGATTGTCGTAATCGTAACTTTGAAGTAACTTTGGGCATTTGCACAGTGTACAGGCTGTTGCTTTGGGCATTTGGACAGTGTACAGGCTGTTGCTTTGGGCATTTGCACAGTGTACAGGCTGTTGCTTTGGGCATTTGGACAGGGAACATGCTTTTGCAGATTATTAGGATCATTACAGTTAGGCTAAATTCATTTGCATCACAGGGTGACCATGAGCCTATAGTGACCAGGGTGAGAATGCAGTTGTTTGAGTCAAAAAGCTCCTAGATTAGAGGTTGTCTTTGAGCACTTGTCTGGCTTTTGTGGCTTTCTTTGGGGAGCTTATGGATGCTTTTGTAGGAGGCGCCTTTCTAGATTCTATTGGCGTATTGTGTACAGTTTACTCTTGTTCATTCAAATGCTGATTTCTCTACCCCACTATCTAGTTTGCATTGTGATGTTTATTTCAAGTATATCTGGTGTCAAGTTTGTGTCAACCTGTCACCATTTGTTCTCTGTATTGCCAATAAAAGTCAACTAGCCAGTGCTGAGCAATAAGAGAGACTAGGGTGGGACATCCTTGTCCAGTGAGGGGAGGAGAAAGATCAGGAAGAAAAGGACGGATGCTTGTAGAGAGGACCAGGAAACACCAGGAGAAATGAACTGGACCTAGAAGACAGTAAAAAGCAAGTATAATGTGGGAAATCCGAATGGGAGGAAGGTATACTAGCTGGGAGGTTTAGGATAGGGTAATTATTGCTTAATATTATGCTCTCTGCTAATTAAACAGATCCCAGTCTCTCTGTGTGGTGTTTTGGTTAAGGAATAAGCACTGATTATCTAAAAATTATAAATATTAATAACCATTCAACAAGATTCCATATTGGGGATGAAATTTGGTTGTCTATAGACTCAATCCATTTCCTGTTCTTTGTGTCTACTGTGTTGTGGTTGCAACTGATCAGTCAGCTTCCTTCTCATGCTGTCATGCCTGCACCAGCATAGACTCTATGCTAAATAACATAAGATACAGTAGAAGCAATTGCTACCCAGTGCTAAGCTAATTTGCTAGTCGGGTGTTTTTATATTTTTAAATTTGTTGTTTTTGTTTCTGTTTTTGAAAACAAAGTTTCTCTGTATAGTCCTAGCTGTCCTGAAAGTAAGTATGTAGATGAGACAAGCATCAAACTTAGAGACCCACCTGACTCTGGCTCCAGAGTGCTGGGATTAGATGTGGGCCAACATGTCTGGCTGTTTTTTATTTTTTTATATTTTTTAAAAGATTTATTATTTATTATTATGTATACAGTGCTCTTCCTTCATGTACATCTACAGGCCAGAAGAGGGCATCAGATCATGGTATAGATGGTTGCGAGCCACCATGTGGTTACTGGGAATTGAACTCAGGACCTCCAGAAGAGCAGTCAGTGCTCTTAACCTCTGAGCCATCTCCCTAGCTCCTTGTTTGTTTGTTTGTTTGTTTGTTTTTAATAAAGTTAGCAGAAGTTCTTGGAATGTAGATTTTTGTACAAGGAAGCATATGCTGTTGTGCTGATCTTCATCCATATCTTGAATTTTTAAATTTAGCAGAGAGTGTATTCTGTTTTTTAGGATGGTATGTATTCATGATATTAATACGGCCTGAGCTTTCTGAGTCATTGCATTGCAGGTGTGTGACTTTCTTCCTACATGTGCTTGTTCTGAATTTTTGAATGAATATGAGTAATTTTCCTGTATGCATGAGCATGTATATCATGTGTGCCTTCTCTTCACTGCTGTCAGAACTCCTGAACTTGGAATAATGAATAGTTGTGAGCCCCATGTAAATAATGACAATTGACCTCAATTATTATTTTCCTTCACTTTTCTTTTTCTTATTTTATTTATTTTATTCATTATTTTTATTTTTGGGTTTTCAAGACAGTATTTCTTTGTGTAGCCTTGGCTGTCATGGACTCACTTCGTAGACTGGGCTGGCCTCGAACTCATAGTGATCTGCCTGCCTCTGGCTCCCAAGTGCTGGGATTCAAGGCATGTGCCACCATGCACAGCTTACCTCAATTATTTTCAATACCAGCAAGAGCTTTTAACTGGTGAGCCATCTCTCCTGCCCTATTTTGTTTATTTATATTGCTATTTATATTTATTACATTTATATTGCTATTATTTCCTTTTGTTCATTTATAAATGTTTAAACATGCATTCCCTTTTAGTAAAATCTTACCAATATTACAGTGTAAACTGGGGTACCTCAGGATTATGGAAGATGAATATCAAACAGGAGTGAATATATAATTCTTTGTAGGAACTTCAATAAAGACCTCTGAGTTCTTTCTGTCTTTTTTGTTTGTTTGATTGATTTTTTTTCCAAGGGAGTCAGGATCTTAATATGTACTTTTTGCTGTCCTGGAAGTCATGGCATAGAACAGGCTGGCACCTGCCTCTGCCTCCTGAGTGCAGGGATTAAAGGCATGAGCAAGTATACCCATCTTGCTCATCATTTTTGTAGTTAGTAATTTTTCCTACAATTTCTCGGATGTGTGATCTGTGTGCTCCTCTCTCTATGTCTGTTAATTGGCATTTCTCTTGCAAGGCTATTTCCTGTTCAAAGGGCACAGAAATGACAAGTGCCAAGAGCTATGCAGGATTGGCAAAAGCAAGCCTGTGAGCCTATGGAGGCAGCTCACTCATTTTATACAGCTGTATCCCTGGTTTAGGAAAAGCCTAAGTGATTTACCTCATAACTGCTTCCTGTTGCTACACTGTCTTTCCATGCTTCTCTCTTGTGTCAGGCATAATGCATTATGCAGATTTCCTGCATAATCCTATGAAGGTGATTATATAGTTCCTGATAGTGATTTCTGAATAGATTCAAGTAACTTCTAGCCCTCCTACAAATTAGCAAAAAACTGCTAGGAGTTCTGCAAACCACATGAGTTATACCAGAAAGAAAAACAAGATTGAAACATTAATGATCAAGGGAATGCATTCATTCTAGGTTTAGTCCAGGCTGAGTCCTAGGTGTTTACCACAATAAGAAAGACCATATTAATATAAAAACAAAGAACAAATGGTTTTCTATACAAGACAAGACAGACACCTGTTTCTTGATAACAACCTTGACACCAAAAACTCTTGTTTGGAACACATAATGTACATATGAAATAAGAAAAAGATAAAGCTTTGACTTGAAAGTCAGTGAGCTTATAGATGAAACTACTATTTAAACTTTAATGAGCAAAAAAATGTCTAGTTAGATATAGTTCTAATGAAATAACTTAAAATCAATAGTCCTACTGTAATTCCCCTTCTGTGTAATGATTGTATAGGGGGAAAAAATCTAGGACAAGAATAAAAGAGAGAGGGGCTTGCTGGAGCCTGTCCTACCCATTTAGTATGTGTCTGTGTATATATGTTCAGATGTGAATAGATATGTGTATGCATGTTTAAATGTCTACATGTTGTTGTTGTTGGTGTGTGTGTGTGTGTGTAAAATTGGGAACTCCCTTGTGTGTATGAACGTGTACCTGTCTGCATGTCTCATTGCTTACGTGTACTGATATAGTGGAAGAGCCACAGCCAGGGTTGGGTTCCCTGAGGATGGCCTGGATTTGCTGCATTCTTCGCAAAAGAGACTGCTAAAATCAACGCCATCACCACAGAAAAGCTTGTGGGAATCTGGTTTTCAAAGCCCATGTTTATTTTACTTGTATGAGTGTATGTGTAAAGTCTTTTTTTCTTCTTTTTTTTCCCCCCCTCTCCTTATCTAGCTGGCCACAAGAAAACCAGTCCAGAACTGTTCCTTGGCCTTTTTCAGGTTTCTAGCTTCCAGCAAGCCATTGTTGGATGCCCAAGTCAGCCACTAAGCTTAAAAGCAGAGTAAGGTTTTTCTTTTATAACCTCCTGTTGTTTACAGCAGGAAACTGTCACAGCCACCTGCTGTTAAACAATAGACTAAGGAGTGGCTTTGGCAGCAGAAGAGCCAGAAAAACCAAATAGCTCAATTGATAAAGCACAAGATGGAATCTGCCAACACTGTGTCTAAATACTAACGTGTGTGTCAAGGCTGGCCCTTGATGGAGATGAACCTCATTATTCAGTTTCCGTCTAAAGTGACTTTGTGGTTACAGTAAAACTTTTGTGTCTGGAAATGAGTGGAGGAAGCACCAGAGTTACATGACTATGTTGTCAATGGCGCAGACATGTACAGTGATGTCAGTGTCCTGCTTTCTGCGTACACATGTACAGCACACTTTAGGATGCAGTGACCTGTGATGATGAGCATGTGAACTTCACTCGGGAAGAGTGGGCTTTGCTGGATCCTTCCCAGAAGAGTCTCTACAAGGATGTGATGCTGGAGCCCTACACGAACCAAGCTGATGGAGGTAGGACTGGATTATCTTTTGCGTTTTAAAATCAGGGGACAAATGTTTCTCTGTTACTGATGTTCTTCTGCAAATTCAATTGAGAATGAGGAATAATGAGGCGAACAAATCAGGCATGGTTCTTAGAGACTCTGGATATAATAACTTCAATTTTCCTAATTTCCAATAGTATATAATATATTTCTGGTAATATATTTTAAGCTACAATTTGGGAGACCATAATATTGAAGAACGTTGTCAAGTTCTAGAAGACATGGAGGGTAATTTTCATGTGCAGGCTGATACATGTCTTGCAGAAGAAATTTTAATGTGCTCTGCAAGTTTTAAAGAAAAGCAACAGTGTTAAAAAACGAAAAAACCGACCCCCCTCTTTGCCCTGTCTCTGTAGGTCAGGGGGACCCAGGGGAGGGTGGCAGGTTGCAGCGACCTTCCCACCCCCACCCCCCACCCCCTTGAACCAGCAGTGGGAGGGGTTTGAACCCCGGAAATGGTGGGGAGCCCTGGATCTTTCCCTGGACGGCTATACAGTTGGAGCTAGGAAGGGGCCAGTTAGAAGTTGGGGGTTTGGGGGACAGGTAGGGGTGGGGAGCTGAGATTCGTACTGGGACTGAGTGGGGCCTGGGCAGAAGCTGAGCACCCTGTGCCCAAGGAGCCCCCCGTTGGCCTGGAGTGGCTGAGTGACTGAGCCCCCCAGAGCAGGACCTTTCCTTGGAAGGCCTTGCAGCAGCCGGTGGGCGGGCCTGGCCCCCGCGCTCCCGACCTCCACTCGCTGTTGTCCCGCCCTCCGCTGGAGGGAGGGGCCGAGCGCCCTCAGGAGGCGGGGACTGAGGCATTCCGAGCGTTTCCCGCCCTGCGCCGCCGCTGGCCGCCGAACCGCCAGGAGATGGCTCCCGGGACGCGGGACACGTGAGAGCCTTTGGTGGTGTTGACACCCCCAATGTCGTCGCTCAGCCAGGGCCCTGGGGCTGGAGCACACCAACGCGGAACCTGCTGCCGCCGCTGCCAGGCCTGTGTGCGATCTGAGTGCAAGGACTGCCATTTCTGAGGAGACATGAGGAAGCTGGGGGCGTCGGCGGAGCAGGTGGATGAAGCGGTCGTGCCTGCTTCGGCAGTGCGCTGCGAGCACACACAGCTGTATGTGTGTGCGAACTGAGTTGCGGGGACTGCTATTTTTGAGGAGACATGAAGAAACTGGGGGCGTCGGCAGGGTGGGCGCATGAAGCAGTCCTGCCTGCTTCTGCAGTGCACTGCGCCCGCGCTCCCACACACAGCTGTGTGCCTTCTGTGTGGGGAAGCTGGGAAGGAGGAAGGTGGATGGAGAGGAAGAGAAGTTTGGTTTGAGCCTCATGGAGTGTACAGTCTGCAATGAGATTATCCACCCTGGCTGCCTGAAGATGGGAAAGGCTCAGGGTGCTATCAATTCAGAGATCCCCTACTGCTGGGAGTGCCCCCAAAGGTACCCAGGAAGGATGGACAGGATGCAGGTGAGGGTCCAGGGCGCCATAGAGTTGACAGTGGTGAGGGGGTGGATGGAAGCTGACAGAGGAGCCACCACCTCCACCTCTACTCAGAAGAAAGGGATCCTTACCTGCTGGCCCTCCCCCTGACCATGTGTCTGGGCCCCCAAACGGAAGGAGTTGGAGGCAGGGAATGAGACCCCCACTCCAAGGAAAAAGGTGAAAGGAGGCCAAGAGAGGCACTTGAAGAAAGTGGGAGGAGATGCCTGCCCTCTCCGAGGAGCAGACCCAGGCTGCCCTGGCCTTCTGCCCACCCCCCCACCAGGGTTCTGAATCCCAGCCAGGCATTCTCGTTCCCTCTCTGTGGGGTTACCCCTCTCCCTTCCCTCTGCCCAGATTTCAGTTCTTTTCCTGACCCCGACTCCTTGAACGTCACTGAAAATGGCAGCTATTACAAGGAGTGGGGGCCACGGGTCAACCTGCTGTTCAGCTTGTGGCCCAGGGTAGTGGTGAGGTGTATCCCAGACCCCTGCCTGGCTCTCTACACAATACTTGAACATTCATCTGTATTGAACCAGGGGAATCTCTGATCTGGGGGACTGTGATGTGAGGGGAACAGCTTGACCTAAACTGGGCTAGTGGGCACTCCGTTTGGACTGTCCCACCCCCAGCTCTCTTGCATTACTGTCTTGAACAGCTCCACCACTCTGGCCTGATGGGGGATGTCAGCTTAAAGATGGGCAAGATGGGACTCCTCCAGCTTGGCTCATCCCATTCTTCCATTGTCATGGAAACTTGTGTCCCATTTGCCCAGGGAACTGCCACTCCTGGCTGCCACGGAAATAGCAGCCAACGGACCCTTCCAGAAATCAGCGCTAAAACTGGAAACAGTTCCTCTTAGTTGCTGTGGGAATTTAGTTAACATACTCTTGGCACCTCCCCTCTCCCCTCTCCCCTCTCCCACCCCTTTCCTTCTTCCAGTGTTGGGGTTAGAGTTTCAAGAGCCTGAGGGAGGAGTTGGGTCCAGGTCCCACTCAATTTAGGCCAGGGGGAACTGAACTGTACCACATGGGTGTAGGGAAGGGAAATCTATCCACATACCTTAGGTTACAGGAAGGTGCGCGGTTTGGGGGTGGGGGCTGGGCAGACCAAAGGCAGATGGGAGGGGTGCGCCTGGGGTTGGAGAAAGGCTTGATCACGGGGGCGCTTAAGGGAGGGAAGAAAGCACCGCGGCAAGGGGCAAGTGTGGGACCCAGCTGGTCTGGACCCCTAAACCCCCAAGTCTGAACAATATGGTTTGCTATAAAACTCAGAATCGTCAAAACAACAAACATAACAAAAACAAAAAAACAAAAAACAAATGAACAAAAACATCTGAAAAAAAAAAAAACCCACTGCTTTAAGTTCAGTGATGATTATTACATTTTCACAAAACCAGGCACCTCAATGTCAGGAATCTGATTTGTGTTCTTTTTTTTTTCTCCTCGGTTTATTTATTATTATGTATACAGTGCTCTGCCTGCATGTACACCTGCAGGCCAGAAGAGGGCGCCAGATCTCACTATAGATGGCTGTGAGCCACCATGTGGTTGCTGGGAATTGAACTCAGTACCTCTGGAAGAGCAGTCAGTGTTCTTAACCTCTGAGCCGTCTCTCCAGCCCTGATTTCTGTTCTTAAGGCGTTCATCTAAGAACTGAAACAAGGAAACAGTGACTTAACAGATGTCACTATTTGAATTGTAGCCCGATTAGAGCTGTGCTGTAGAATTGCCAGTCGGTTTAGTTTCATACCACTTAGATATTGCCAAAGGAATACACATTGAACATGTGATAGGTATATGTCCAAAACCTTCTATAAGCAAAAAGTCCACAGCACTGAGAGTGTTACATATAGACTTGTAGCCATGTTGCTAAGATCAGTGAGAGGGCAGTTTATTATCACCATGAATGTTGTTGTGGAGAAACCTTAATCTCATACCATGTCTGTGAGAAACAAGAATCAAATTGAATACAATGTGGAAACCTGTTATTTTTTATTCTTAATGGGTGAATCCTATGTCACAATGTATACAAGCCATGTGAGCATAGGGATATTGAAAGAAGCAACATACCTCTCTCTAGAACAATGAGAAGATATGTAAGAGTTCCCCCTTTGATTAGACTTTATGAATGTGATACAAGTTTACAATTAATTGGTTTTTCACCATCATTGTGAACATCTACAAACTCACACTGCAGAAAATCTCTGAGTACTAAGAATGTGAAAATTCTGTTTGTCCTGGTTCACTTTTCAAATGTGGTATGACTCACACTATAGAAAAATTTGTGAATGCAGTCAGTGTGGTAAAACTGAGTTCTTCCAGTTCTCTTCAAATATATGAAAAACATCATATAGAAAAACGATGCTATAAATGTGAGCCACGTAATAAATGCTCTCGCTACCATAGATATCTTTAGAGACTCAACACATAGAGAAGGGGAACACCATGAACGTAAACAAAGTGACAAAACCTTAAGATCTGGTTCCTCTTTACCATTAGACCCAACTGTAAAATTAATTCACAGAGGAAAATTAATTCAGTGTAATGAATGTGGGAAAGCTTTCACATGCCCTAACTATCTTTGCAGGCATGAAATAAGTCACATGGGAGAGAAACACTCTGAATATTCTCAATGTGGTAAAGCCTTCGCACATCAGAGCCATCCTCAAAGGTATGAAATAATTCACTGTGGAGAGATACTCTAAAGGTAATTAATATGGTGAAACCTTTGCACATCACAGTAGTTTCCAATATCATAAAAGAACACATACTGGGGAGAAGCCCTATGAATTTAATGAGTATAGTAAAGCCTTCATATGTCCCAGTCATCTTCGAAGGCATGAAAAAGTTCATACTGGAGAGAAAGCCTGTGATTGCATTTAATAAAGTGAAGCCTCTGTACATTTCTGCTGAAGGCCAGCTTGAACACTACAGGGTAAATTGAGGCAGGACATAGAGTTGGTGACTGATCACTCACCAGACGTTTCTCTGATGGAATCTGGCTTGATTTACTGGAGCCAGTTCTCCCTTTGGCCAGCAGCTGGGGGCCAGTATTGCTTGTCACTAGCAAAGAAGAAAAATAAAAAAGGAGGGAATATTCACACACACACACACACACACACACACACACACGCACACATGCACACACACACACTTGGCAGATGAAGCAAGGCACGTTCCAACAACTTTATTTTTTCTTATAGCTTACATATCCCAACAAACAACTTCCAAGCATTATAAAGTGATTACATTCTATTTTTCTTTTAGTGAGTGGCCATGTAAAAGCAGTATGTACCCCAATATTTTTACACGAAAACCCTTTTCACATTGCAGGTGAAGAAAACAAATTATTCCCAAGAACCTACATCTATTCACAACTAAGCAGCGTGTTATAGATCAACAAAGTGAAAGCAAGCAAGATAATTTTTTAGCCAGTTGCTGCTTTTCACTGACAGACTG
>NC_067137.1:125096374-125099172 GCF_903995435.1 Acomys russatus
CCGAACCCGAACCCGAACCCGAACCCGAACCCGAACCCGAACCCGAACCCGAACCCGAACCCGACCCGAACCCGAACCCGACCGACCTCGAACCCGAAACCCGAACCCGAACCCGAACCCGAACCGAACCCGAACCCGAACCCGAACCCGAACCAACCCGAACCCGAACCCGAACCCGAACCCGAACCCGACCCTAACCCTACCCGAACCCGAACCCGAACCCGAACTCGAACCCGAACCCGAACCCGACAACCGCCAACCCGAACCCGAACCCGACCCCGAACCCGACCCGAACCCGAACCACCCGAACCCGAACCCGAACCGAAACCCGTAACCCGTACAACCCGAACCCGAACCCGAACCGAACCCGCCCCGAACCAACCCGAACCCGACCCGAACCCGCACCCGAACCCTCCGACCCTGAACCCGAACCCGAACCCGAACCCGAACCCGAAACCGCGGAACCCGAACCCGAACCCGAACCCGAACCCCGAACCCGTAACCCTAAGAACCGACCCGAACCCGAACCCAACCCGAACCCGAACCCTAACCCGAACCCGACCGAACCGAACCCACCCGAACCCGAACCCGAACCCGAACCCGAAACCCGAACCCGAACCCTACCCGAACCCTGAAACCCCTGAACCCGCAACCCGAACCCGAACCCGTAACCCGAACCCGACCCGACCCTAACCCGAACCCGAACCCGACCCGACCCCTACCCGAACCCGAACCCGAACCCGAACCCGAACCCGAACCCTAACCCAACCCGAAACCCGAACACCTAACCCGAACCCTCAACCCGAACCCGACCCGAACCCTAACCCGAACCGAACCCGAACCCTGAACCCCTAACCCGAACCTCGACCCGAACCCGAACCCGAACCGAACCATCCAACCCGACCTAACCCGAACCACCGAACCCGAACCCGAACCCACGAACCCGAACCCTAACCCTACCCTAACCCGAACCGAACCTACCCGAACCCGATAACCGAACCCGAACCCGAACCCTACCCGAACCCGAACCCGAACCCGAACCCGACAACCCGCCTAACCCGAACCCGAACCCGAACCCCTAACCCTAAACCGAACCCCGAACCCGAACCCAGAAACCCGAACCCGACCCGAACCCGAACCTAGAACCGAAACCCGAACCCGAACCCGAACCCGAACCCGAACCCGAACAACCCGAACCCCGAACCCGAACGAACCCGAACCCGAACCGAACCACCCGAACCCGAACCCATAACCCGAACCCGAACCCGAACCCTAACCCGCACCTAACCCTACCCTAACCCGAACCCTAACCCGTTAACCCTAACCCTAACCCGAACCCTAACCCTAACCCGAACCCGAACCCTAACCCGAACCCGAACCCGAACCCGAACCCGAACCACAAACCCTGAACCCGAACCCGAACCCGAACCCAACCCCAACCCCTACCCTAACCCTAACCCACACCCAACCTCCTAACCCTAACCCTAACCCTAACCCTAACCCTACCCTAACCCTAACCCTAACCCTAACCCTAACCCTACCCTACCCTACCCTAACCCTAACCCTAACCCTAACCCTAACCCTAACCCTAACCCTAACCTACCCTAACCCTAACCCTAACCCTAACCCTAACCAACCCTAACCTAACCCTAACCTAACCCTAACCCAACCCTAACCCTAACCCTAACCCTAACCTAACCCTAACCCTAACCCTAACCCTAACCCTAACCCTAACCCTAACCCTAACCCTAACCCTAAACCCTAACCCTAACCCTAACCCTAACCCTAACCCCTAACCCTAACCCTAACCCTAACCCTAACCCTAACCCTAACCCTAACCTACCTAACCCTAACCCTAACCCCTACCCTACCCGCCCCCTGACCCTGACCCTGACCCCTGACCCTTGACCCTGACCCTGACCCTGACCCTGACCCTTGACCCTGACCCTGACCCTGACCCTGACCCTGACCCTGACCCTGACCCTGACCCTGACCCTGACCCTGACCCTGAACCCTGAGACCCTGAAACCGACCCTGCCTGACCCGACCTGACCCCCTGACCCTGACCCTGTCCCTGACCCTGACCCTGACCCTGACCCTGACCCTGTCCCTGACCCTGACCCTGACCCTGACCCTGACCCCCTACCCTGACCCTGACCCTGACCCTGACCCTGACCCTGACCCTGACCCTGACCCTGACCCTGACCTGACCCTGACCCTGACCCTGACCCTGACCCTGACCCCTGACCCTGACCCTGACCCTGACCCTGACCCTCCCGACCCTGACCCTGACCCTGACCCGACCCTGACCCTGACCCTGAAACTTACCCTGACCCTGACCTGACCTGACCCTGACCCTGACCCTGACCCTGACCCTGCCCCTGCCCTGACCCTGACCCTGACCCTGACCCGACCCTGACCCTGACCCTGACCCTGACCCTGACCCTGACCCTGACCCTGACCCTGACCCTGACCCTGACCCTGACCCTGACCCTGACCCTGACCCTGACCCTGACCCTGACCCTGACCCTGACCCTGACCCTGACCCCTGACCCTGACCCTGACCCTGACCCCTGACCCTGACCCCTGACCCTGACCCTGACCCTGACCCTGACCCTGACCCTGACCCTGACCCTGACCCTACCCTGACCCTGCCCCCTGACCCTGACTGACCTGACCCTGAACCCTGACCCTGACCTGACCCTGACCCTGACCCTGACCCTGACCCTGACCCTGACCCTGACCCTGACCCTGACCTGACCCTGACCTGGAACCTGACCCTGACCTGACCCTGACCC